>NC_049912.1:9496614-9796614 GCF_001411555.2 Juglans regia | reverse complement strand
TTACATTTTAGGAACTAGGGTTTCATCAATTTATTGTAGGGGTTACTGTAGTCGCGCGTACTGTAGCTGGTACTGTTCATCAAGGGTAATTTTGGGTAAAAGGAGCTTTATTTTGGCTAGGGTTTTGATTAGGTTTGGGTTTAAAAACTCTTTGTAGCCTCATTTGAGAGATTAGACAATATTGAATTTTATTTGTGAGTTGAGTTTTCTCCTCTTGTTCTTGATTAAAGTCTTGAACTTATCAAAGGTAAATCACAACCTTTGTGGCGTTTCTCCTTTGTAATCTGGGTTCTTAAGACGGGTTCTTCAACGGGTCTAGATTCTAATATAATCTAGGTTCTTGAAACGGGTTCTCAACGGATCTAGATTCTCCATCCTTAACTTGATTTTGGCTTTCTTGGAAAGTTTTCAAATTGATTGTGGGTTCAAGGGAATTCATTCTTGCGGCTTCATATCATGAAAGGTATCTGATATGAACCCGCGGGAATGGAATCCCTTAAACCCACAATCAATTTAAAAACTCCCCAAGATAGCCAAAATCAAGTCAACGGATGGAGAACCTAGATCCAATGAGAACTCGTTCCAAGAACCTAGATTATATGAAAATCTAGACCCGTTGAAGAACTCGTCTCAAGAACCCAGATTATAAAGGAGGAAAGCCACAAAGGTTGTGATTTACCTTTGATAAGTTCAAAAGTTCAATTAAGAACAAGAGGAGTAAAACTCAACTCACAATGAATAAATTCATCAAATTTCATAAACTTCATAAACTTCTGAAAATGAGGCTACAAAGAGTATTTAAACCAAAACCTAATTAAAACCCTAGATAAAATAAAACCCCATCTTCCAAAAATACCCCTGAGTGAACAGTGCCACGGCTACAGTAACCCTAATCCTAGTTCAATAGTATAATAACGTTCTCAACATGCCCTTACATAGGCATAAACCCAATTATTCTAAGCAAGTAAAATAGGTCCTTGAAATTAATTAAATAAGTTGAAAGCCTTCAAGTGTCCAAAGCCTATAAGTCATGTTGTTGCCCTTTCCATAACTTATGAAATGAATCAAAGCATAATCTTCATCGTTTAAGCCCTTGAACTTGTATTTGGCCCATCTGAAACTTGCAACATATCTTTAAGACTAGGCTCACCTTGGTTCCCATAAGTTTCAACTAATTTAATTCATTTAAAGAACTTATTTTATTTGCTTAGAATAATTGAGTTTATTATGGGAAGCACTTAAGGGGGCCTATCCACGGGCATGTTGGGAAAGTTAGGCCAACTGTAGCCGAGTTACTGTAGTGTGGCACTGTAGCAATGGCACTGTTCATCCAGGGGCACTTTTGGAAGATGGAGGTTTAATTTAGCTAGGGTTTCATTAGGTTTTGCTTTAAATACTCTATGTAGCGTCATTCTAATCAGTTTATGATGTTTATGAAATTTGATGAATTTATTCATTGTGAGTTGAGTTTTACTCCTCTTGTTCTTAATTGAACTTTTGAACTTATCAAAGGTAAATCACAACCTTTATGGCGTTCCTCCTTTGTAATCTGGGTTCTTGAGATGTGTTTTTCAACGAGTCTATATTTTAATATAATCTAGGTTCTTGAAAAGAGTTCTCATTGGGTCTAGATTCTCCATCCATAGACTTGATTTTGGCTTTCTTGGAAAGTTTTCAAATTGACTGTGGGTTCAAGGGATTCCTTTCCTGCGGGTAGACCTTAAGCAAAAGAGAGAATGAGTTGAAAAACAATTGTGCGGCCGAAAGTTCATAAAAAGTGGAGAGCGAAAGAAAAACAGACAGTGAAAAGAATAAAGAGAGTGAGAGGAAAAAAGAGAATGAGGCCGAAACATCAAAACAAAGAGAGAGAGAAAAAGAAAATATAGATGATATGAACCCGTGGGAATGAATTCCCTTGAACCCACAATCAATTTGAAAACTTCCCAAGAAAGCCAAAAATCAAGTCAAGGATGGAGAATCTAGACCCGATGAGAACCCGTTTCAAGAACCTAGATTATATTAAAATCTAGATCCGTTGAAGAACTCGTCTCAAGAACCCAGATTACAAAGGAGGAACGCCACAAAGATTGTGATTTACCTTTGATAAGTTCAAAAGTTCAACTAAGAACAAGAGGAGTAAAACTCAACTCACAATGAATAAATTCATCAAATTTCATAAACTTCATAAACTTCTGAAAATGCGGCTACAAAGAGTATTTAAACCAAAATCTAATTAAAACCCTAGATAAAATAAAACCCCATCTTCCAAAAATACCCCTGAGTGAACAGTGCCGCGACTACAGTAACTCGGCTACAATAACCCTAATCCTAGTTCAATAGTATAATAACGTTCTCAACATGCCCTTACATAGGCATAAACCCAATTATTCTAAGCAAGTAAAATAGGTCCTTGAAATTAATTAAATAATTTGAAAGCCTTCAAGTGTCCAAAGTCTATAAGTCATGTTGTTGCCCTTTCCATAACTTATGAAATGAATCAAAGCATAATCTTCATCGTTTAAGCCCTCGAACTTGTATTTGGCCCATCTGGAACTTGCAACATATCTTTAAGATTAGGCCCACCTTGGTTCCCATAAGTTTCAACTTATTTAATTCATTTAAAGAACTTATTTTATTTTTTTAGAATAATTGAGTTTATTATGGGAAGCACTTAAGGGGGCCTATGCACGGGCATGTTGGGAAAGTTAGGGCACCTGTAGTCGAGTTACTGTAGCGAGGTACTGTAGCCGCGGCACTGCTCATCCAGGGGCACTTTTGGAAGATGGGGGTTTAATTTAGCTAGGGTTTCATTAGGTTTTGCTTTAAATACTCTATGTAGCGTCATTCTAATCAGTTTATGATGTTTATGAAATTTGATGAATTTATTCATTGTGAGTTGAGTTTTACTCCTCTTATTCTTAATTGAACTTTTGAACTTATCAAAGGTAAATCACAACCTTTATGGCGTTCCTCCTTTGTAATCTGGGTTCTTGAGACGTGCTTTTCAACGGGTCTATATTTTAATATAATCTAGGTTCTTGAAACGAGTTCTCATTGGGTCTAGATTCTCCATCCATAAACTTGATTTTGGCTTTCTTGGGGAGTTTTCAAATTGACTGTGGGTTCAAGGGAATTCCTTTCCCGCAGGTTCATATCAGTTATACAGATGAAAGAGTAACAATAAGACAAGATACCAACTTTAGTGATGTATGCAGCAGCCCCTTTGATGATAAGGTTCAATCAACAACTTTTTTTCTTTCTCATTTTTGTAACTATGTAGCAACCTTTGAATGTGCAACATTTTCTTTTCTTCTTCTTCTTCTCTCTCTTTTTTTTTTCGAATTTTCTTTTCTTTTCTTTTCCTTTCTTTTCTTTTCTTTAATTAAATCACAAATAGCAATACTCAATTGTGAAAAACAAGCAATTGAATTCAAGCACAGAAGAATTGACAATGAAATAGAAGATAATCAATGAAACGACACTCCAAGCAATGGAAAAACTTATAGATGTAGAAATCCTAGAATTTTGAAACCCTAGGGGATGCAAATTTCAGCCAAACCCAAAACCCAAAGAATTTCGGTAGCCTATTTTTTGTTTCTATTCTTTTTTTTTTGCAACCCTAGAACGATGAAGCCCTAGAATTAAATTTAAGGATGCTAGATTTAAAAGATAGAATCAGACATGATGGGAAACCTTGCTCTGAATACCAACTGATATGAACCCGTGGGAATGAAATCCCTTGAACCCACAGTCAATTTGAAAACTTCTCAAAAAAGCCAAAATCAAGTCTATGGATGGAGAATCTAGACCTGATGAGAACTTGTTTCAAGAACCTAGATTATATTAGAATCTAGACCCATTGAAGAACCCGTCTTAAGAACCCAGATTACAAAGGAGGAACGCCACAAAGGTTGTGACTTACCTTTGATAAGTTCAAAAGTTCAATTAAGAACAAGAGGAGTAAAACTCAACTCACATTGAATAAATTCAACAAATTTCATAAATAAACTGATTAGAATGAGGCTACATAGAGTATTTAAAGCAAAACCTAATGAAACCCTAGCTAAAATAAACCTCCATCTTCCAAAAGTGCCCCTGGAGGAACAGTGCAGTGGCTACAGTACCTCGCTACAGTAACCCTAACCCTAGTTCAATAAAATAATAACTTTCCCAACATGCCCTTGCAATACCCCTTAAGTGCTTCCCATAATAAACTCAACTATTCTAAACTACTAACGTAAGTTCTTTAAATGAATTAAATAAGTTGAAACCCTTCAAGAGTTGAAAGCCTTTAAGTCTTGTTGTTGCCCTCTTCCGTAGCTAATCAAATGAATTAAAACTGGATCTTCATCCTTCAAGCCCCATCTTAAATGTTAGGCTCTTGCTAAATTTGTCACAAGTGGATTGCATCAATCCTTGCATTGTCTCCTTGATCTCCTTGGCCCATCTGGAAGTTGCAAATAATCTTTAAGACTAGGCCCATCTTGGTTCCCATCATAGCCACATTAGTACAACTCCCCCCATCAATGATTATACTACATACATTTTTGTTGACATGGCATCTAGTATGGAAAATGTTCTCTCTTCTTTGCTCTGCATCATCCACTTTAATGTGTGCATTGAGAGCACGCCTGGCAACAAGGGACTCACCTGCCACAGGGTATACTACTGCATCATCATCACAAGCATCAACCAACTCGGGCACCTCATCACTATCATCCTCATTCTCCGTCATCACCTTCCCATTGTCACGCATAATCATCACTCTCCTATTTGGAGATTGAGAAGCAATGTGCCCTGAACCCAAACACTTAAAACATTTAATTTCTCTATTCCGTGAAGGTTGGAATTCTACCATGGGTTTGTTGCTAGTTCGCTCATCTTTTCCCTTAGGTGGTTCGGTCTTTCTCTTTGCTTCAGCTAGATCATTCCTATCCCATTTTGATTTCCAAGTAGTGCTAGAAACCGAAGTGTACCTTATTGTCCCTTCTCTCTTTAATTGCCTCTCCACCTTCATAGCCCTGTGCACTGTCCTCTATCCACACATAATGCTGCAATTCAACTACATTGGCTATGTCCATATTGAAACCACTCAAAAATCTAGCCATGGTGGCCTCTCGGTCCTCCTCCTCTACATTAGCCCGAATTATCGCCACCTCCACCTCCATCTCTGCCTCATGAGAGCTTTCAACTCTCCCCATGTCTCTATAGGCCTCTCATAATTCCTCCTTCTACTGGTCACTAATTGATCCTACCAAATAATAGCATAATTAGTGAACTCAATTACCGCCAACTTCACTTTCTTTTCCTTAGAGTAATTATGACAATTAAACACCAACTCTATTTTTTTCTCCCACTCTAGATAAACCTCAGGATCAGTTCTACCTTGGTCAATAATTGATCCCACCAAATAATGGCATAATCAGTGAACTCATCTACCAAGGTATTTTCATTTTGATGCTACCAAGGTCTCTATCTACACCATCTCGACCCCTTAGATTCCCCTTAAGTCCTCTTTCACGCCTAACTCTTCTATTTCTACCCGACCCACCGTCAGATGCTAAGTTTTCCTCATCCTCACCATCTCCTTCATTCTCATACTCATTTTCAACTCTATGCTCACGTCGCCTCCTATCCCTCCTCCTACCTTGTAGATTTCTAATCGCTGCTTCTTAATGATCCATCATATCCCTCACTTCACCCAACACTAAGTTCAACCGCTCAAACAGTTGTTGCATGGCTTGCAACACAAAATCAATTTGAAACCCTAGCCAAAATAAACCCCCATCTTCCAAAAGTGGCCCTGGAAGAACAGTGATGCGGCTACAGTAACTAGGCTACAGTAATCCTGACCCTAGTTCAATAAAATAATAACTTTCCCAACATGCTCTTGCATAGGCCCCTTAAGTGCTTCTCATAATAAACTCAATTATTCTAAACTAATAAAATAAGTACTTTAAATGAATTAAATAAGTTGAAACCCTTCAAGAACCCAAAGCTTTTAAGTCTTGTCGTTGCCCTCTTCCGTAGCTAATCAAATGAATTAAAACTGGATCTTCATCCTTCAAGCCCCATCTTGAATGTTGGGCTCTTGCTAAACTTGTCCCAATTGGATTGTGTAACAGCCCGCTAGAAATTCATTGGCGGAATTTCTTTTGACTTTAGGACTCTCGTGAAAACCCCATAAGTTTTTACGAATCGACCTATTGCATAGGTTTTAGTCTGTCAACATAGTCAGTGTTATCACTCACTATGCTGCTAGAAATATGAGTTTTATTTATTTGAGGTGGTTAGAAGTGTCAGAATGCATTATGGTCTACGCCATTAGACTCGGTGGATTATTTAGGATTTTATGGTACAATAGCCTATTTTCATAATTCCGGACGAAACGTCTGTTGAGAATTGTGAAATTATTTTTAGGGGCACTTCGAGGTTGAATTTCGGTTTAATATTTTCACTGTAGGTTAATATGAATATTTATGAATTTTTAGTGTTAAGTTTATGATTCACTTTTTCGAAGTGAATAGTAACCTCGGTAAGCGCACCAATTGCAGTGTTTCGAAATCACAGTGTGGAATGTCCAAATTGGATTAGAGAAGTTTTATTTGGACACTTGGCAAGATCTTAGCCACACTTAGTGAATAATATTAGACACTTGGCACCATGAGGGATGTTTGTTGGATTTGAAGGAATCAAGGTGTGAGATTATGCCACTTAAGCAAAACCTTGTTTCATCTGCTCAACCAAATTGTGCCAGACCAAAGAGGTTTTCAATCCTAGTGAAACCCTAAATGGTGGGAATCCAATTGAAAGCCCAAAAGCTTTGTTGAAATCGAAACCCTAAACGGTTTCCCCAAAACCCTAAAGTTGGCCTCTAAACCCTTTCTAATCCGATTTCTAGTATTGTGTTTAATCACTTGATTAAATCACTTCCACATGCTATTAATCCTTCAAATTTGTGTTAGAACATCATTATCCAACCTTGTTAACCTTGAAAAATTGATTGGACCAAGTGATATTGGATTTGGGCTTGATAGCAACCCAAACCCTCTTTAAACCCCAAATTTTAGGCCCATTCGGTTTAGGCCCTTTAAGGCCCACGAATTTGGTCACCATAGGATTGCTTCATGGCTAAGTTTTGTACCCCCACTTGGCTGGCCAGATCTGTACAAGAAGGTCCTAGAAGGTTCTAGAAAGACAAAGCAAAAGGGCCACCTCACTCTTTCACTCTCACACTCCACCTTGAGAAAAGATCTTGGTCTGATTTTTATGAGAAGAAAAGGCCAACACTCAACCATTCATTCAGTCCTATCACTTTACATAGCTTGTGTAAGAAGCTCTTCAGTCCACTTCCCATGAAAAGCAGCTCTCCTTTACACTTTTCCTTCATAAAACACAAAAGACACTCTCGGACAGTTTTTCATACCTCTTTTGAACGCCTATTTCGAAGATTGTGTAAGTGTTTTCTCGCCAAGATTCCTTCATGAAAGTTCTTTCTTTTGGAGTTTAGTTTACGTGGATAACTTATTCGTTCCATTTGGATATCATTTGATTGGTCAAAAGTTGTTTAGACCCCGGAAAGGTCATTCTGGGCAATAAACTGGAGAGTGTGTTATATTTTGGAGTTTTTGACCAAGCTAATGAATAGATCTTGGTCCGAAATTTTTATGGAGAACTGTTAACATGTTTATATGATTATTGTTTGAGGATTTGTCGCATGATTAAAAGTTTTGGTGAAATATTTTCTTAGGTCTAGAAACTTAGAAACTGGAAGAGGAAAAACAGTTTCTGTTTTGAGAAAGTTTAAATCTTTTATGGTTTAATCTTATTCCAATGGCTTTGATATTTTTATTGGAGGATCCTAAGCATCTTATATACATGTTAGAATGTTATTTTGAAGATATTTGAAGTTAGTTTCGAACATATGAAATTTTATGCAAGGAGATATTCGGTTAGGCCAAAGTGATGATGTTCTTGGCTAAATTTATGTTTTGGTTGATGTTTACCCATGTGATCTTGAGTTTGAAGCTTGGATCTGTTTTAGGACACCTTTTTGAACCATGTGATGTTTTGGTTTGAAGATCACTTCTTTATAAGTCATGGATCAAGAGGTTGATCAAAACAAGTTAGAAACAAAATTCTGTTTTGAACTTTGAAGAGAAACCAAAAAGTTTCAAGTATGGTTTTAGTGATTTTGATGACTTTTGTTCATGATTCAAAACATGATTGTTCTTAAGAATATGTTATGAGTGTGGTAGAAGAAAAATTTTGGTTTAATCATGAGTTTTGAGATTTGAAAGAATTACAACAAAAAGCAAAGGAAATAGCCTTGTAAGCTTCGGCCATATAGAGTTTTGATGGTTGTGTTTAGTTTTAAATTTTTCTGAATTGATTTTTGAGCTTAGGACAAAATTTACATAAGGTATGTAAATTTTGGTGATTTATGGAGTTAGGATGCAAAATCCTTATGTTAGGGGTAAAATGGTCATTTTCCCACATGTAGAGGGTAAAATGGTAATTTTACTCTAAGTTGATATTTTTTTCCATATTCCTAATTGTCAGTGATTAAGTTCTAATTTTTAGAAATCACTACTTTCAGTTTCCCGTGATCGCACTTGAGTTTTGTCTCGAAGCGCGAAGATCGAGGTAAGTTAGCTTTTAACTTACTATCAATTTAATGTGTATGTGTGATAAGTAAGGGAACTAAATTGTATGTATGCATGTTATCATATGTGCCATGCCAAGTCATTACATATTTATCTGTTACACAGAATTTATTCTGTCATGAATTATTCATCTGTTACACAAGATATTCTGTCACGTATTGCTATACATGCTATACATTGCAAGTATGTCATGTTAAGTTAAGTATGCCATCTGTTACATGTATTTCTTGTCATGTAATATTCATTGTCACATGTTACGCCATGTTAAGAAATGTTGTCTGTTATATGGTATGCCATGTTACGAAATGTTGCATGTTACATGTATGACATGTTATGAAATGTTCTCTGTTACATTTATGTCTCGAAGTATGTCATGTCTGTCGTCCTACGTTCATGTCACGTTATGTTACGTCAAGATTTCTGTCTTTTATGTCACGTTCATGTTACGTCACGTTACGAAATGTCATGTCTGCCAGTTAAGTCATTCATGTCAATCACGACCCTAAGCGCTAGGATGGGGTAATATCCTAGTGGAACTCCTTTGTTCACGCTGGAGTGTCTAAATAGGTGTGAAATTCCCTGGGTTGACGAAGTACAGTCAACAGGTTGCGAATGGGGCCTAATTAGCTGGTCACCGGAGCGCGCCAGGCACTAACGCCGATGGTGCCACACATTATGTTACGTGTGTCCACAGCAAGTGTGGCACAAACAGATAAGTCATGGGGCCACAACAACTGTGGAGCATGAAGTATGGGGCCACAACAACTGTGGAGCATACACTACGTGAGACACAGCAATTGTGACACGTAGAATACGTGGGGCCACAACAACTGTGGAGTACGTATTAACGCACTCACAGCTGGTATAGAAACCTGTGATGTGATGCGGTAATCGGCAGGGACACACGGCTCAAGGGGACCTGTGTAGCACCCATATGGTCATGTTAATGATTAAGACTATTGAATAAGATTCCAAGTTCAAGTCATGTTTCACGTTATGTTACGTTCAAGTTTACGTTCACGCAATCATGGTAATCCCATGAGTTCACGCAATCATGGTAATCCCATGAGACAAGAATATGTTTCAAGTTCATGTTATGTTATGTTCACGTTCACGTTATGTTCCAAGTTCATGTTATGTTATGTTCACGTTTACGTTATGTTCCAAGTTCACATTTATGTTATGTCATGCTCAAGTTCAAGTTCAAATTATGCATGTTCACGTTCATGCTATGTTTCAAGCCCATGTTATGTTCCAAGCTCACATTCATGTTATGTTTCAAGTCACGTTCATGCTAAGCTTCAGTTTCAGTTTAAGTTATGCCAGTTATGTTATGTTGTATGTCAAGTTATGCTATGATTACTTATGATTTGATTATGCATTCATGCTTTTACTGCCATGCATGCATCATTAACCTGTGTGGAAGTTTCCTGTTAACTTGCTGAGATTTGTAATCAAATCTCACTGTGGTAGTCCCAACTACCATTCCCCCCGAATGGTAGATCTTTTACAGGATCTGAAGGAGAATCGGGAATCGACCAACTGGAAATGGTCACCTAAGCGACGATGCGATGTAGGTGTTCGTACAGTAGTTACCTCAGATTACTACTTGTATTTGTGGAGTTCAATCTCCATCACTCTTTTGATCACAACCATTTCGGACTAGTGTTGTGATATCAGTTTTTGAGTATGTCATTATGTATGAAGAATGTTTTAAGTATTTGGGATATTTCAGTTTGGTGCATAGTATTGCTGAAGAAAAAAAAATTATCCGCTGCGAATATTGCATAATGCTAGATGCATGTTAGGAATATTGCATCTTATATGTCATGAACGGGGGCAGGTAACCTTGTGTTGCATGTCTCGACGCTTCAAATGTCCGTCCGATCCCAAGCGGAATTTGGGGGCGTCACAGATTGCATCAATCCTTGCTTTGTCTCCTTGATCTTCTTGGCCCATCTGGAAGTTGCAAATGATCAAGCTGTAGCAAAGAGGAAGACCGAACCACCAAAGGGAAAAGTTTTGGGTAAGACTGAAATCTCAAGAAAAAGAGAGAATGAGTTGAAAAATAATTGTGAGGCCGAGAGTACAAAAAAAGAGGAGACTGAAAGAAAAACAGAGAGTGAAAAGAACAAAGAGAGTGAGAGGAAAAAAGAGAATGAGGCCGAAATATCAAAAGAAAGAGAGAGAAAAAGAAAATAGAGTGGTGGTCGAGAGTCAAGAAAAAGAGTGGAGCCACAAGAGGAAAAAGAAAGAGAGATTGTAGAGAGAAATAGAAAGACAAAAGGATAAGAGGTCGTGTTTCCTAGTGACTTATTTAGTGGATTGCCCCCTATTAGGGAAATAGAGCACTACATTGATTTTGTGCCATGTGCGACAATTCCTAACCGACCTTTCTTGGAAAAGCATCAGTCATTGACACACTTAAAGGGACAAGGTATGTTGTTGACTAGAATGCATGCTAAGAGGGAGGATTGTATTGAGACTTTTCCTCATGTATTCAAATACACACAAGGTATGAAAAATTTTGTAGTTGATGCTTTTGCAAGAAGGTATGTACTTGTCTTCATTTTAGATGTAAAATTGTTGAGACTTGAATATGATAAGGAATTACATGCTAATGATGATGACTTTGCTAGATTGTATGGAACATGTGAGAAAACATCTTTTGGTAAGTTCTATAAACTAGATTGGTACTTGTTTAGAAATAATAGATTTTGTATGCCTACTAGTTTTATGCATAAGTTGCTTGTGTATGATGGACATACTGGTTTGTTGGGTAACTTGGTGTAAGGAAGACTTTTATTGTGTTGCATGACTGTTTGTGGGAATATCATTTGCCATCGAAAGACGTGCTGCACGAACGTTTGTGGAAGTATCATTTGTTATTCATTGATGTATTGCATGAACATTTGTGGGAGTATCATTTGTCATACATTGATGTGTTGCATGAACGTTTGCGGGAGTATCATTTGCGTTTTATTGAAATTGCATATAATTGGAGTGGTCAATCTGGTGAAAATAAGATTTCAGACATGTTGCATGAACATTTATGGGAGTATCATTTGTCATTCATTGACTTGTTGCAAGAATGTTTGCGGGAGTATCATTTGCCAGTCATTGAGTTTGCATATTGGAGTGGTCATTTTGGTTCGAGGAAGACTTTAGATGTGCTTCATGAACATTTGTGGGAGTATTGTTTGCCATTAATTGAGTTTACATATAATTGTAGTGTTCATGCTACTACTAAATTTTCACCAATTGAAATTGTTTGTATACTTAATCCATTTCCTCTTTCAGATTTAAAGTCTTTACCAGTTGATGACTGGAGTAGCTTGGATGGACTATTCCAAATTCTTGAACAAATTAATGAAAATGCATATCTAATGGATCATCCAGGTAAGTATCATGTTTCTCCAATTTTCAATGTTACTAACCATTTTCCCTTTGATCCAGGTGGAGATTCGAGGTCAAATCCTTTTGAGGAGAGGGGGAATGATGGGAACCAAGATGGGCCTAATCTTAAAGATCATTTGCAACTTCCAAATGGGCCAAGAAGATCAAGGAGACAATGCAAGAATTGATGCAATCCACTTGGGACAAGTTTAGTAAGAGCCCAACATTCAAAATGGGGCTTGAAGGATGAATATCTAGTTTTAATTCATTTGATCAGCTACAAAAGAGGACAACGACAAGACTTAAAGGCTTTGGGCTCTTGAAGGGTTTCAACTTATTTAATTCATTGAAAGAACTTATTTTATTAGTTTAGAATAATTGAGTTCATCATGGGAAGCACTTAAGGGGGCCTATGCAAGGGCATGTTAGGAAAATTATTCTTTTATTGAACTAGGGTTAGGGTTACTGTAGCCGAGTTACTGTAGAGCGGCACTGTAGCCACGGCACTGTTCATCCAGGGGCACTTTTGGAAGATGGGGTCTTATTTTGGCTAGGTTTTCAATAGGTTTTGCTTTAAATACTCTATGTAGTCTCATTCTAATCAATTTATGAAGTTTATGAAATTTGATGAATTTATTCATTGTGAGTTGAGTTTTACTCCCCTTGTTTTAATTGAACTTTTGAACTTATCAAAGGTAAATCACAACCTTTGTGGCGTTCCTCCTTTATAATCTAAGTTCTTGAGACGGATTCTTCAACGGGTCTAGATTTTAATATAATCTAGGTTCTTGAAACGAGTTCTCATCGGGTCTAAGTTCTCCATCCATTAACTTGATTTTGGCTTTCTTGGAGAGTTTTCAAATTGACTGTGGGTTTAAGGGATTCCTTTCCCGCGGGGTCATATCAACCTTGGTTCCCATCATTCCCACTCTCCTCAAAAGGATTCGTCCTCGAACTCCACCTGGATCAAAGGGGAAAATGTTAGTAATATTATCATTAATTTCATATGCATTATCATTAATTTGTTCAAGAATTTGAAAAAATCCATCAAAGCTAGTCCTGTTGTCAATAAATAAACGCATTAAGTCTAAAAGAGTAAATGGATTAAGTCTATAAACAATTTCAAAAGGAGAATATAAAGTGGTAGTATGCATGGTCCTATTATATGCAAACTCTATAAATCCATCTATAATAACCACAAAAATAGAATCTTTACTCATTTCTTTGCTTGGTAGCCCCAAAACAAAGTCTATAGTGTATGCATGGAGTTTTTGCACTCGCGGGCTTCCACTTTGCCTAGGACATTGTAGAAAACCAACTGAGGGCAGTGTAACAAAGTTAAGAGGTTGGAATTTTTTGGTCGCAGGCTTCCTGTGGTACTACCATGACCTTATTGTATGTATGCCCCGACCCCGGGCCAATCGGCGCCTCCCTTATTTTTAGCAAGTTGCCCTTCCTTGATTGAAAACCAATTGAGGGCAAAGTGGCAAAGTTAAGAGATTGGAGTTTTTCACTCGCGGGCTTCGGGCTTTCTACGGTACTAGTATCACCTTATGTTATGTATGCCCCAACCTTGGGCCAATCAGAGCACCTTTAATTTCTACCACTTTGGCCAGGACATTGTAGAAAACCAATTGAGGGCAATGTAACAAAGTTAAGAGGTTGGAATTTTTCGCTCGCGGGCTTCCTGTGTTACTACTATGACCTTATTGTATGTATGCCCCAACCCCGAGCCGAACGGAGCAACCCTTATTTTTAGCAAGTTGCCCTTCCATAGTAGAAACCAATTTTACACGCGCGCTTCCTATGGTACTACCATGACCTTATGGTGTATGTATGCTCCAACAAAGGGCCAATCGGAGCACTCCTTATTTTTACCAAGTTGCCATTCCTTAGTAGAAAACCACTTGAATTCAAAGTGGCAAAGTTAAGAGGTTGGACTTTTTTACTCGCGGGCTTCCTATGGTAGTACTATCACCTTATGTTATGTATGCCCTAACCCGGGCCAATCAGAGCACCTCTTATTTCTAGCACTTTGCCCAGGACATTGTAGAAAACCAAATGAGGGCAATGTAACCAAAGTTAAGAGGTTGGCGTTTTTCTCTCACGGGTTTCCTGTGGTATTACCATGACATCATTGTATGTTTGCCCCAGCCTCAGGCCAATCGGAGCCCCCCTTATTTTTAGCAAGTTGCCCTTCCTTAGTAGAAACCAGTTGAGGGCAAAGTTAAGAGGTTGGAGCTCTACACTCGCAGCCTTCCTATGGTATTTACCATGACCTAATGGTCTATATGCCCCAACCTCGGGCCAATCGGTGCACCCTTATTTTTACAATTTTGCCCGTACTTGGTAGAAGACCAATTGAGGTCAAAGTGGCAAAGTTAAGAGGTTGGAATCTTCTGCTCGGGTGCTTCCTATTGTACTACCATTACCTTAAGGTATGTATACCCAAACCCGAGCCAATACGAGCACCCCATATTTTTACCATTTTGCCCGTACATAGTAAAAGACTAATTGAGGGCAAAGTGACAAAGTTAAGAGGTTGGAGTTTTTCGCTCGCGGGCTTCCGGTGGTACTACCATGACCTTATTGTCTATATGCCCCAACCCCGGGCCAATCGGAGCACCCCTTATTTTTAGCAGGTTTCCCTTACTACAAACCAATTGAGGTAGAGTGACAAAGTTAAGAGGTTGGCGTTTTACACTCGAGGGCTTCCTATTCTAGTACCATGACCTTATGGTGTGTATACTCCATCCATGGGCCAATCGGAGCACCCCTTATTTATAACATTTTCCCCTTACTTGGTAGAAGACCAATTGGGGGAAAGTGGCAAAGTTAAGAGGTTGGAGTTTTACACCTGTGGGCTTCCTATCCTATTACCACGACCTTATGGTATGTATACCCCAACCATGTGCCAATTGGAGCATCCCTTATTTTTACCATTTTGCTCGTACTTGGTAGAAGACCAATTGAGGGCTGGCAAAGTTAACAGGTTGGAATTTTTCAGTCGTGGGCTTTGATGGGAACCATGATGGGCCTAGTCTTAAAGATCACGGAGACAATGCAAGGATTGATGCAATCCACTTGGGACGAGTTTAGCAAGAGCCCAACATTCAAGATGGGGCTTGAAGGATGAAGATCCAATTTTGATTCATTTGATCAGCTATGGAAGATGGCAACAACAAGACTTAAAGGCTTTGGGCTCTTGAAGGGTTACAATGTGACGCCCCCAAATTCCGCTTGGGATCGGACGGACATTTGAAGTGTCGAGACATGCAACACAAGGTTACCTGCCCCCGTTCATGACATATAAGATGCAATATTCCTAACATGCATCTAGCATTATGCAATATTCGCAGCGGATAATTTTTTTTCTTTAGCAATACTATGCACCAAACTAAAATATCCCAAATACTTAAAACATACTCCATACTTAACGACATACTAAACAACTAAGATCACAATAATAGTCCATAAGGTTGTGATCAAAAGAGTGCTGGAGATTGAACTCCACCAATACAAGTAGTAATCTGAGGTAACTATTGTAATACCATCTACGTCGCACCGTCGCTTAGTCGGCCGTTTCCAGTTGGTCGATTCCCGGTTCTCCTTCAGATCCTATAACAAAATCTACCATTCGGGGGGAATGGTAGTTGGGACTACCATAGTGAGATTTGATTACAAATCTCAGCAAGTTAACGGAAAACTTCCACACAGGTTAATGATGCATGCATGGCAGTAAAAGCATCAAAGCATAATCAAATCATAAGTAATCATAGCATAACTTGACATACAACATAACATAACTGGCATAACTTAAACTGAAACTGAAGCTTAGCATGAACGTGACTTGAAACATAGCATGAACGTGAACTTGAAATATAACATGGACTTAAAACATAACATGAACGTGAACATGCATAATTTGAACATGAACTTGAGCATGACATAACATAAATGTGAACTTGGAACATAACGTAAATGTGAACATAACATAACATGAACTTAAAACATATTCTTGTCTCATGTGATTACCACGATTGCGTGAACGTAAACTTGAACGTAACATAATGTGAACTTGAAACATGACTTGAACGTGAAATACATGAACTTGAAATCTTATTCAATAGGCTTAATCATTAAAGTGACCATATGGGTGCTACACAGGTCCCCTTGAGCCGTGTGTCCCTGCCGATTACCGCATCACATCACAGGTTTCTATACCAGCTGTGAGTGCGTTAATACGTACTCCACAGTTGTTGTGGCCCCACGTATTCTACGTGTCACAATTGCTGTGTCTCACGTAGTGTATGCTCCACAGTTGTTGTGGCCCCATACTTCATGCTCCACAGTTGTTGTGGCCCCATGACTTATTTGTTTGTGCCACACTTGCTGTGGACACACGTAACATAATGTGTGGCACCATCGGCGTTAGTGCCTGGCGCGCTCCGGTGACCAGCTAATTAGGCCCCATTCGCAACCTGTTGACTGTACTTCGTCAACCCAGGGAATTTCACACCTATTTAGACACTCCAGCGTGAACAAAGGAGTTCCACTAGGATATTACCCCATCCTAGCGCTTAGGGTCGTGATTGACATGAATAACTTAACTGGCATACATGACATTTCGTAACGTGACGTAACATGATCGTGACATAAAAGACAAAAGTCCTGACGTAGCATAACATGACATGAACATAAGATGACAGACATGACATAATTCAAGACATAAATGTAACAGAATACATTTCATAACATGGCATACATGTAACATGCAACATTTCGTAACATGGCATACCATATAACAGACAACATTTCATAACATGGTGTAACATGTGACAGTGAATCTTACATGACATGAAATACATGTAACAGATGGCATACTTAACTTAACATGACATGCTTGCAATGTATAGGAATACGTGACAGAATATCTTTTGTAACAGATGAATAATTCATGACAGAATAAATTCTGTGTAACAGATAAATATGTAATGACTTGGCATGGCACATATGATAACATGCATACATACAATTTAGTTCCCTTACTTATCACTCATACACATTAAACTGATAGTAAGTTAAAAGCTAACTTACCTCGATCGTCGCGTTCTACTAGAATAAAGCGCGAAACACGAGGAACTGTAAAAGGTTATTCTAAAAGTTAGAAATTAATTACTAACAATTAGAAATGTGAAAAGAGACAACTTAGAGTAAAATTACCATTTTACCCTCTACATGTGGGCAAATGACCATTTTACCCCCTAACTTAAGGATTTGATATCCTAATTCCAAAAATTACCAAAATTTACATTCCTCATGTAAATTTTGTCCCAAACTCAAATCTCAACTCAGAAAAATTTAAAACCAATCACAACTATGAAAAACTCACTATGGCCGAAACCTACATAGGCCATTTGTCTTATTTTGGTTGCAATTCTTTCAAGTTCCAAAACTCATGAATAAACCAAAATCTTGTAACAAAGATCTTCCTATCCTAAGTTTAAAAACACCCTTAAAACTATCCATTAAGAAAAAGCTAATTATCAATACCAAACTTTTTGTAAAAAGACCCAAACTTTTTAACAAAAAGTAAACCTTAAATCACAAGTTTTGACCTTAATAAAAACATCTCCAAGAATTCCAAAAAATCAAATCTTACTTCTAACATATTCATAACATCATCCTAAGATCAAACATGCTTTAAAACATCAAACAAAACTCACCAAAAAACACAAAACAACACTTGGAGTTTTTGGTTTTAAACTTAGTCCAAAACAGAAACTGATTTTCCCAACTAACTATGATCAATCTCTTGATCCATGGCTTAAAGACATGTGATCTTCAAACTAACACATCACATGGTTTAAAAATGTGTCCTAAAGAAGATCCAACCATCAAACTTAAAATCACATGGCTAAAATTTAATAAAACATGGATCTAACTCAAAAACATCAAAGTTTAGGCCTAACCGAAATCCTCTTGCATAGAAAATCATATCTTTAAAAAAAATACTAAACATCTTCGAAATAACATCCTAACATGTATATAAGAGGCTTAGGATCATCATATAAAAATATCAAAGCCTTTGGAATAAGATTAAACCACGAAATATTCAAACTTTCACCAAACAGAAACTGTTTTTCCACTTCCAGTTTTCAAGTTTCTAACTCTAAGCAAATCTATCATCAAAAGCTTTATTCATGCAACAAAACCTCAATGAACATTCATAAACACATGTTAACAACACTCCATAAACTTTTCGGACCAAGATAAGTCCATTGGCTTGGTCAAAACTTCCAAAACATAACATACTCTCCAGTTTCACGCCCAGAATGACCTTTCCATGGTTAAAAATACTTTTGACCGACCAAATGAGAATGTAATGAGACTAATAATATATCCACGGAAACTAGACTCAAAGACGAACAACTTATGTGAAGGAATCATCGTGCGAAAATACCTACAAAGGGTCGTAAATAGCCACGCAAAAAGTCCCAGAAATCTGCCCGAGAGAGCTCTTTTGGGTTTCTCTCTAAGAACGGGAGAAAGAAGTGATAAAATGGAGAGATGTATGTCTTGCACGACTTTAGACTTCTGGAGGGAGAAGTTATGGGCTTGAATGACCCTTGATTGGAGGTGGATATGTGACATAAAGTGGAGAATAGAGAGGGGCAGAGACTGCTTGCAGCAGCTGTGAAAGATGGAGGTTGATGGAGTGGATTTCTCCTTCACATCAAGGCACTATTGGGTGCAGCCAATGGCAGTGGATGGTCTGCCATGTGGGGGAGGAAACTTCTCCAAGAAGCTTTGCCAAGGTGGCCAATTTCGTGGGCCTTGGTGGGCCCCACCAAGTGGGCTTCAATTTGGGGTTTAAAGGGGGTTTGGTTAGGGTTTGAGATGCAATCAAGCCCAAAATCAAATTTTCTTGGCCCAATCAAATTCCCAAGGTTTAAAAGGTTGAATAATGATGTCATAACAAGGATTTGAATTAATTAATAGCATGTGGAATTGATTTAATCAAGTGATTAAACACAATGCTAGAAATCGGATTAAAAAGGGTTTGGAGGCCAATTTTAGGGTCTGGGAAAACCATTTAGGGTTTTGGTTTCAACCAAGCTTTTGGGGTTTCAATTGGATTCCAATCATTTAGGGTTTTGCTAGGGTTGAAACCCTCTTTGGTCTGGCACAATTTGGTTGAACAGATGAAACACAACTTTGCTTAGGTGGCATGATCTCACACCTTGATTCCTTCACAAATCTATCTAATGGTTCTTCTTTGTGTCAAGTGTCTAATACCATTCACTAAGTGTGGCTAAAATCTTGCCAAGTGTCCAAATAAAACTTCTCTAACCTAATTTGGACATTCCACATTGTGATTTTGAAAACACTGCAATGGGTGCGCTTATCGAGGTTACTATTCACTCCAAAAAAATACATAATAAACTTAGTACTAAAAATTTCTAAATATTCATATTAACTTATAGTGAAAATCGTTTAACGAAATTCAACCCCGAAGTGCCCCTAAAAATAATTTCACAATTTTCAACAGACATTTCGTCCGGAATTATGAAAATAAGTTATTGCGCCATAAAATCCTAAATAATCCTCTGAGTCTAATGGCGTAGACCATAACGCATTCTGACACTTCTAACTACCTCAAATAATTAAACTCATATTACTAGCACCATAGTGAGTGATAACACTGACTATGTTGACAGACTAAAACCTATGCGATTGCTCGATTCGTAAAAACTTATGGGGTTTTCACGAGATTCCTAAAGTCAATAGAAATTCCACCAATGAATTTCTAGCGGGCTGTTACATACAACTTATTTAATTCATTTAAAGAACATATTTTATTAGTTTAGAATAATTGAGTTTATTATGGGAAGCACTTAAGGGGGCCTATGCAAGGGCATGTTGGGAAAGTTATTATTTTATTGAACTAGGGTTAGGGTTACTGTAGCCGAGTTACTGTAGCGCGGCACTGTAGCCGAGGCACTGTTCATCCAGGGGCACTTTTGGAAGATGGGGTTTATTTTGGCTAGGGTTTCATTAGGTTTTGCTTTAAATACTCTATGTAGCCTCATTCTAATCAGATTATGAAGTTTATGAAATTTGATGAATTTATTTATTGTGAGTTGAGTTTTACTCCTTTTGTTCTTAATTGAACTTTTGAACTTATCAAAGGTAAATCACAACCTTTGTGGCGTTCCTCCTTTGTAATCTGGGTTCTTGAGACGGGTTCTTCAACGGGTCTAGATTTTAATATAATCTAGGTTCTTGAAACGAGTTCTCATTGGGTCTAGATTCTCCATCCATAGACTTGATTTTGGCTTTTTTGGGAAGTTTTCAAATTGACTGTGGGTTCAAGAGATTCCTTTCCCGCGGGTTCATATCATTTGGTATTCAGAGCAAGGTTTCCAATCAGGTCTAATTCTATCTTTTAATTTTAGCATCCTTAAATTTAATTCTAGGGCTTCATTGTTCTAGGGTTGCCAAAAAAAAAAATAGAAACAAAAAGTAGGCTGCCGAAATTCTTAGGGTTTTGGGTTTGGCTGAAATTTGCATCACCTAGGGTTTCAAAATTCTAGGGTTTCCTGCATCTCTAAGTTTGTCAATTGCTTGGAGTGTCGTTCCATTGATTCTCTTCTACTTCATTGTCCATGCTTGTGTGTTTGAATTCAATTGGTTGGTTTTCACAATTGAATATTGCTGTTTGTGGATGAATTAGAGAAAATAAAAGAAAAGAAAAGAAAAGAAAATTCCAAAAAAAAAAAGAAGAAGAAGATGAAGAAAGAGAAGGTAGCATATTCAAAGTTGCTACATAGTTACAACAAAGAGAAAGAAAGAAATTTGTTGATTAAACCTTATGATCAAAGGGGCTGCTGCATACATCACTCAAGTTGGTATCTTGTCTTATTGTTACTCTTTCATTCGTATAACTTCATTGATTCTCGTGTCATTTTTATTCCTTCATGTTTCTCTTGTTCTTGTTTCCTGGATCTAATTACTAGTTGGGATAATACAAGGTTGTATTGTCTTGATTTAGTTCAACTAGTTCTTAAAGAACTTGAGTGGTAAAACTCTTGAGGTAAAAGGCAAGAGAGTGTGAGATTATTATCGAGTAAAAAGCCAATTCAGAGTTACACACGAGTGGAGTGTCATTATTTGAGTGTAAACACGTAAGGGAGTGTGTGAGGTTTTTCACTAACATTCTTTTTGTGCAGCACATTATGATGTCTCATAGGAGTGACTCATCACCAAAGGAGATGGTAGATAACACATCCTTTGTGTTGCAAGTCATGCAACAAAAATTTGAGAAGTTGAACTTAGTATTGGGTGAAGTGAGGGATAGGATGGATCATCAAGATGTGGTGATTAGAAATCTTCATGGCAAGAGAGATAGGAGGCGTCCCGAGTTTAGTGTTGAAAATGGGTATGAGAATGAAGAGTATGGTGATTCTCTTGTTACCAGGCATGCACTCAATACAAAAATTAAGATGGATGATATAGAGCAGAAGAGTGAGAATATTTTTCATACTAGATGCCACATCAACAACAAGGTATGTAGTATGATCATTGATTTGAGGAGTTGTATTAATTTGGCTAGCACTACTTTAGTTGAGAAATTGAATTTACGTACCTTGAAACACCCTAGACCATACATGTTGCACTGGTTGAGTGATTGTGGGGAGGTTAGGGTAAATAAGCAAGTGCTAGTTTCTTTTTCAATTGGGAAATACCAGGATATGGTGCTTTGTAATGTAGTGCCTATGCATGCTAGTCATATTTTGTTGGGGAAGCCATGGCAGTATGATAGGAAGGTGATCCATGATGGGTTAAGGAACATGTACAGTTTTGAAAAAGATAGAAAAACAATCAAACTTGCTCCTTTAACTCCAACACAGGTCCATGGGGATCAATTGAAACTGAAATGTGAGGTTGCTCAAAACAGAAAGAGTGAAAATGAGAGTGATAAAAAAAGAAAGAGTAAAAGTGAGAGTGATCAAAAAAGAAAAAGTGAAAAGGAGATTGAGCAAACAAGGAAGAGTGAAAGTGAGAATGAGCTGAAAAGCAAGAGTGAAGGTGAGAGTGAAAGTGAAAGTGAGATTGAGCTGAAAAGCAAGAGTGAATGTGAGATTGAGAAGAAAAGAAATAGTGAGACCGAAATGGAGAAAGAGAGAAAAATGAGAGAGAAAAAAGAAGAGGGTGAGACTAAGACCTCAAGCAAAAGAGAGAATGAGTTGAAAAATAATTATGAGGTCGAGAGTACAAAAAAAGATGAAGAAAAAGAGAGTGACAGAAAAAAAGAGAGTGAAAAGAAAAAAGAGTGTGAAAGGGAAAAAGAGAGTGAAAAAGAAAAAGAGAGTGGAAAGAAAAGAGAGTGAAAAAGAAAAAGAGAGTGGAAAGAAAAGAGAGTGTGAAGAAAGTGAGAGAAAAACAAAGAGAAAAGTGAGTTTTTATGCTAAGGCGAGTCTTAATCCTAACGAACTTGACGTATGTTTGCCTAGTATTGTTGTCTCTTTGTTGCAGGGATATGAGGTCGTGTTTCCAAGTGGTGTATTTAGTGGATTGCCACCTAATAGGGAGATAGAGCACTACATTGATTTTGTGCCAGGTGGGACAATTCCTAACCGGCCTTTTTTGGAAAAACATGAGTCATTGACACATTTAAAGGGACAAGGTAAGTTGTTGACTAGAATGCATGCTAAGCGAGGATTGTGTTCAGACTTTTCCTCATGTATTTATATACACACAATGTATGAAAAATTTTGTGGTTCATACTTTAGCAAGAAGGTATGTCCTTGTCTTCATTTTAGATGCAAAATTGTTGAGATTTGAATATGATAATGGATTGCATGCTAATGATGATGACTTTGCTAGTGTGTATGGGACATGTGAGAAAGCATCTTTTGGTAAGTTCTATAAACTAGATTGGTACTTGTTTAGAAATATTAGATTTTGTGTACCTACTAGTTTTATGCATAAGTTGCTCGTGTGTGATAGACATGCTGGTTTGTTGAGTAACCTTGGTGTAAGGAAGACTTTTGTTGTGTTGCATGAACATTTGTGGGAATATCATTTGCCTTTCAATGACGTGTTGCATGAACATTTGTGGGAATATCATTTGCCTTTCAATGACGTGTTGCATGAACGTTTGTGGAAGTATCAATTGCCATTCATCAATGTGTTATATGAATGTTTGTGGGAGTATCATTTGCCTTTCATTGATGTGTTACATCAACGTTTGTGGAAGTATCATTTGTCATTCATTAACATGTTGCATGAACGTTTGTTGGAGTACTGCATGCCATTCATTGAGTTTTCATATAATTGGAATGGTCATTTTGGTGTAAGAAAAGCTTTAGGTGTGCTTCAAGAACGTTTGTGGGAATATCATTTGCCATACATTGACTTGTTGCATGAACGTTTACAGGAGTATCATTTGCGTTTCATTGAGTTTGCATATATGGACTCTGTTTTGGGGCTGCCTAGGAAAGAAAGAAGTAGAGATTCTATTTTTATGGTTGTGGATAGATTTATAGAGTTTGTATATAATAGGACCATGCATACTACCACTTTATATTCTCCTTTCGCAATTGTTTATAGGTACTACTATCACCTTATGTCATGTATGCCCCAATCCCGGGCCAACCAGAGCATCTCTTACTTCGCCCAGGACATTGTAGAAAACCAATTGAGGGCAATGTAACAAAGTTAAGAGGTTGGAGTTTTTCGCTCGCAGCCTTCCTATGGTACTACCATGACCTTATTGTATATTTCCCCAACCCCGAGCTAACCGGAGCACCCCTTATTTTTAGCAAGTTGCCCTTCATTAGTAGAAAACAATTGAGGGCAAAGTGGCAAAGTTAAGAGGTTGCAGTTTGATAGGAACCAAGGTGGGCCTACTCTTAAAGATCCTTTGCAAGTTCCAGATGGGCCAATTACAAGATCAAGGGCCAAGAAGATCAAGGAAGCAATGCAAGGATTGGTGCAATCCACTTGGGATGAAGCCAGCAAGAGCCCAACACTGAAGATGGGTCTGAAAGGAGAAGAACCAGCTTTGATCCACTTTATTCAAGCTGTGGAAGACATGACTTAGAGATACGGCCTATTGTTATTGGAGGCTTCCAATTTGGTTAAATGATTTATTTTATTAGTTTAGAATAAGTGGGCTTGAAGATGTTTGGCTCACATGTCTTATTTCTTTTGAACTATGTTTTTGGGAAGGCCTTGTATTTTGGCCAAGGGCTTATTTGGAAAGTTACATTTTAGGAACTAGGGTTTCATCAATTTATTGTAGGGGTTACTGTAGCCGTGCGTACTGTAGCAGGTACTGTTCATCAAGGGTAATTTTGGGTAAAAGGGGCATTATTTTGGCTAGGGTTTTGATTAGGTTTGGCTTTAAAAACTCTTTGGAGCCTCATTTGAGAGTTAGACATTATTGAATTTTATTTGTGAGTTGAGTTTTCTGCTCTTGTTCTTGATTGAACTCTTGAACTTATCAAAGGTAAATCACAACCTTTGTGGTGTTCCTCCTTTATAATCTAGGTTCTTGAAACGAGTTCTCATCGGGTCTAGATTCTCCATCCTTGACCTTGATTTTTGGCTTTCTTGGGGAGTTTTCAAATTGATTGTGGGTTCAAGAGAATTCATTCTCACGAGTTCATATCATTTGGTATTCAGAGCAAGGTTTCCAATCAGGTCTTATTCTATATTTTATTTCTTGCATTTTTAATTCTAGGGCGTCATTGTTCTAGGATTGATTACAAAAAAAAAAATAGTGGTGGCTAGCAGATTTCTTCACAATTGTTAGGGTTGCTGAAATTCATTGTTCCAGGATTTGTGTTGGCTGAAATCTCTTGTTCTGGGAGTTGCCATATATCACTTGTCCAAGGGTTTTTGAGTTATTGTTAGAGTTTTCTCAACTGCTTATTCTTTTAATTGTGATCAAATCAGTTGGTGAAAGGAAAAGAAAAGAAAAGAAAAGAGAAGAAAGGAAAAAAAAAATCGTGAAAAAAAAAAAAAAAATCCGACACTGTTTTTTCTTGAGCCTTATCATCAAAGGGGGTGCATACATTATTCTAGTTGGTAACTTGTCTTATAGTTACTGTTTCTTTCGTATAATTTTCTTGATTCACATGCCGTTTTTTTTCCCCTTTCATTCCTTCTGTGTTTCTCTTGTTCTTATTTCTTGGACCTAATTACTAGTTGGGATAAAATAAGGTTGCTTTGTCTTGATTGAGTCAATTAGTTCTTAAAGAACTTGAGTTGAAAAACTCTTGAGGTAAAAGGCAAGACAGTGTAAGACTATTATCGAAAAAAAAGCCAATTAAGAGTGAAACATGAGTGGAATGTCATTATTCGAGTCTAAACACGTAAGGGAGTGTGTGAGGTTTAACATTTTTTTTTTTTTGCCACTAACATTCTTTATGTAGCACTTGATAATGTCTCATCGGAGTAGCGCATCACCAAGGGGGAGAGCAGATAACTCATCCTTTGTATTGCAAGCCATGCAACAGCAGTTTGGGTGAAGTGAGAGATAGGATGGATCATCAAGAAGCAGCGATTAGAAATCTATAAGGTAGGAGGGATGGGAGGCGACGTGAGCATAGAGTTGAAAATCAGTATGAGAATGAAGGAGATGGTGAGGAAGAGGAAGATTTAGCATCTGACGTTGGGTCGGGTAGAAATAGAGGAGTTAGGCATGAAAGTGGACTTGAGAGGAATCTAAGGAGTCGGGATGGTCTAGATAGAGACCTTGGTAGCATCAAAATGAAAATACCATCTTTCCAAGGTAGAACTGACCCTGAGGTTTATCTAGAGTGGGAGAAAAAAATAGAGTTGGTGTTTGATTGCCATAATTACTCTGAGCAGAAGAAAGTGAAGTTGGCGGTAATTGAATTCACTGATTATGCCATTATTTGGTGGGATCAACTAGTGACCAATAGGAGAAGGAATTATGAGAGGCCTATAGAGACATGGGGAGAGTTGAAAGCTCTCATGAGGCGGAGATTTGTTCCTAGCCATTACTATAGAGACATTTTCCAGAAATTACAAAATCTTACACAGGGGTCTAGTACTACTTGGAAATCAAAATGGGATAGGAATGATGTGGATGAAGAGAAAGTCAAGACCATCAAGGAGTGGCCAACGCCAAAAAGCATCACTGAGGTAAGAAGCTTTCATGGGTTAGCTAGCTTTTATCGGCGTTTTGTTAAAGACTTCAGCACCATTGCTGCACCACTTACTGAGGTAATTAACAAGAATGTTGGGTTTCATTGGGGGGCTAATCAAGAGAATGCTTCTGCCACTATTAAAGAAAGGTTGTGCTCTGTACCTGTGTTAGCATTACCTGATTTTAACAAAGCTTTTGAGATTGAATGTGATGCCTCAGGAATAGGGATTGAAGCCGTTTTGATGCAGGATAGGCGGCCCATAGCCTTCTTCAGTGAAAAGTTAAGTGGGGCATCCCTGAAGTTCCCTACTTATGACAAAGAGCTTTACGCTCTTGTTCGTGCATTAAAGACTTGGCAGCACTACCTATGGCCAAGGGAATTTGTGATCCATACCGATCATGAATCATTGAAGCATCTCAACGGTCAAGGTAAGTTGAATAAAAGGCATGCTAGATGGATGGAATACATTGAGACCTTTCCCTATGTCATCCGTTACAAGTAAGGTAAGGAGAACATTGTCGCTGATGCTCTATCCCAGAGGTATGTACTTCTTACTTCTATCAGTGCCAAAATGCTTGGGTTTGAATACGTGAAAGACATGTATGCCGATGAGGCTGATTTTTCAAATGTGTATGTGGCATGTGATAAGGCGGCATTTGGTAAGTTTTACAAGCATGATGGTTATTTGTTTAAAGAAAGCAAACTTTGTCTGCCAAATTGTTCTATGCGTGAGTTATTGGTGCGTGAGGCACATGGTGGGGGATTAATGGGACACTTTGGTGTCAAGAAAACTTTAGACATTTTGCATGAACATTTCTTTTGGCCTAAGATGAAGAGAGATGTTAACCGTATTTGTGGAAGGTGCATTACATGTAGAAAGGCCAAATCTAAGGTTTTGCCACATGGGTTGTAACACCCTTACCCGTTCCTAGTGAGCCATGGGTAGACATATCTATGGACTTTGTTTTGGGGCTGCCTAGGACCAAAAGGGGTAGAGATTCTATTTTTGTTGTTGTGGATAGATTCAGTAAGATGGCACATTTCATTGCATGCCATAAAACAAATGATGCAACAAACATAGCTGACTTGTTTTTCCGGGAGATAGTGCGACTCCATGGTGTACCTAGGAGTATTGTTTCTGATCGGGATGTTAAATTCCTTAGCTACTTTTGGAAGGTGTTGTGGGGGAAATTGGGTACTAAGCTCTTATTTTCCACTACTTGTCATCCACAGACTGATGGTCAGACTGAAGTAGTTAATAGGACTTTAACTCAGCTTTTACGCACTGTTATATGCAAACTCTATAAATGGCAAACAATCCTCCCAAGTTTTTAAATTATTATGAACAACAGTGCGTAAAAGCTGAGTTAAAGTCCTATTAACTACTTCAGTCTGACCATCAGTCTGCGGATGACAAGTAGTGGAAAATAAGAGCTTAGTACCCAATTTCCCCCACAACACCTTCCAAAAGTAGCTAAGGAATTTAACATCCCTATCAGAAACAATACTCCTAGGTACACCATGGAGTCGCACTATCTCCCGGAAAAACAAGTCAGCTATGTTTGTTGCATCATCTGTTTTATGGCATGGAATGAAATGTGCCATCTTACTGAATCTATCCACAACCACAAAAATAGAATCTCTACCCCTTTTGGTCCTAGGCAGCCCCAAAACAAAGTCCATAGATATGTCTACCCATGGCTCACTAGGAACGGGTAAGGGTGTATACAACCCATGTGGCAAAACCTTAGATTTGGCCTTTCTACATGTAATGCACCTTCCACAAATACGGTTAACATCTCTCTTCATCTTAGGCCAAAAGAAATGTTCATGCAAAATGTCTAAAGTTTTCTTGACACCAAAGTGTCCCATTAATCCCCCACCATGTGCCTCACGCACCAATAATTCACGCATAGAACAATTTGGCAGACAAAGTTTGCTTTCTTTAAACAAATAACCATCATGCTTGTAAAACTTACCAAATGCCTCCTTATCACATGCCACATACACATTAGAAAAATCAGTGTCATCAGCATACATGTCTTTCACATATTCAAACCCAAGCATTTTAGCACTCATAGAAGTAAGAAGTACATACCTCCGGGATAGAGCATCAGCAACAATGTTCTCCTTACCTTGCTTGTAACGGATGACATAGAGAAAGGTCTCAATGTATTCCATCCATCTAGCATGCCTTTTATTCAACTTACCTTGACCCTTGAGATGCTTCAATGATTTATGATCGGTGTGGTTCACAAATTCCCTTGGCCATAGGTAGTGCTGCCAAGTCTCTAATGCACGAACAAGAGCGTAAAGCTCTTTGTCATAAGTAGGGAACTTCAGGGATGCCCCACTTAACTTTTCATTGAAGAAGGCTATGGGCCGTCTATCCTGCACCAAAACGGCTCCAATCCCTATTCCTGAGGCATCACATTCAATCTCAAAAGTTTTGTTAAAATCAGGTAATACTAACACAGGTGCAGAGCACAACCTTTCTTTAATAGTGGCAAAAGCATTCTCTTGATTAGCCCCCCAATGAAACCCAACTTTCTTTTTAATTACCTCAGTGAGTGGTGCAGTAATGGTGCTGAAGTCTTTAACAAAACGCTGATAAAAGCTAGCTAAGCCATGAAAGCTTTTTACCTCAGTGATGCTTTTTGGCGTTGGCCACTCCTTGATGGCCTTGACTTTCTCTTCATCCACCTCAATACCCATTGTACTAACAACATAACCAAGAAAAACAACTTTTTCCATGCAAAAGAACATTTCATGAAATTAGCATACAACTTTTCACATCTCAACACATATCTCAAATCCTCAATATGTTCATTTAAGTTCTTGCTGTACACTAAGATATCATCGGCATACATGTCATTAATGCATGTAGGACATGGTTCATTAATCTCATGAAAGTACTGGGCGCATTTGTAAGTCCAAATGGCATAACCAACCATTCATAAAACTCATACTTAGTCTTAAAAGCAGTATTCCATTCATCACCCACTTTCATTCTAATTTGATGGTACCCACTTTTAAGATCAATTTTACTGAAAATACATGAGCTATGTAATTCATCAAGCATATCATCCAATCTAGGAATGAGATGGCGATACTTTACCGTGATATTGTTGACCGCTCTGCAATCAATGCACATCCTCCACGTCCCATCCTTCTTTGGCACTAGTAGCACGGTACTACACAAGGGCTCATGCTCTCCCTCACGTACCCCTTGCTCATCAAATCCTCAACTTGCCTCTGAAGCTCCTTTGTCTCCTCTGGATTACTCCTATAGGCTGGTCAGTTTGGAATAGCAGCTCCGGGCACAAAATCAATCTGGTGCTCAATGCCTCTAATGGGTGGCAACTCATTTAGCATCTCCTCCGGGAATACATCCTCAAACTCCTGCAACAAAGAAACAGCCAAACTAGGAAGAGACTGGTTAGTTTCATCAAGAGTAAGATAAGACTCTTTATAGACAAGAAAAATCATAGGGCGATCTGTGAAGAAAGCCCTCTTAACCTCACTCTCTTTTGCATAGAAACTCACTTTTGCCTTTCCTTTTCTCTCAAAAGACTCTCTTTCTTTTTTCTCTCGTGACTCCACTCTTTTTTCTTTACTCTCAGCCACCTCTACTTTTTTTTTCACTCTTTCTTTTATGCTCATTTTCACTCACTCTTTTTTTTTGCTCAATCTCTTTTTCACTCTTCCTTTTTTGACCACTCTCATTTTCACTCTTTCTTTTTTGAGCAACCTCACTTTTCAATTTCAGTTGGTCCTCATAGACCTGGCTTGGAGTTAAAGGAGCAAGCTTAATTGTTTTGCCCTCCTTTTCAAAGCTGTACATGTTCTTGAACCCATCATGTGTCACTCTCCTATGATACTGCCACGGCCTCCCCAACAAAATATGGCCCGCATGCATAGGCACAACATCACAAAACACCTCATCCTGATACTTCCCAATAGAAAAAGTAACTAACACTTGTTTATCCACCCTAACCTATCCACAATCATTCAACCACTGCAATTTGTATGGTCTAGAGTGTTTTAAGATTGGTAAATTCAATTTTTCAACCAAAGTAGTGCTAGCCACATTAGTACAACTCCCTCCATCAATGATCATACTACATACCTTATTGTAGACATGGCATCTGGTATGGAAAATGTTCTCTCTCTGTTGCTCTGCATCATCCACCTTAATGTGTGCATTAAGAGCACGCCTGGCAACAAGAGACTCACATGTCACAGGGTATACCACTCCATCATCATCACTAGCATCATCCAACTCGGGCAACTCATACTATCATCCTCACTCTCAGTCATCACCTCCCCATTGTCACGCATAATCATCACCCTCCTATTTGGACATTGAGAAGCAATATGCCCTTAACCCAAACACTTAAAACATTTGATATCTCTATTTCGTGAAGGTTGGGATTCAACCTTGGGTTTGTTGCTAGTTCCCTCATCTTTTCCCTTAGGTGGTTCGGTCTTTCTCTTTGCTTCAGCTGGATCATTCCTATCCCATTTTGATTTCCAAGTTGTGCTAGAAATCGAAGTGTACCTTGCTGTCCCTTTTCTCTTTAGTTGCCTCTCCACCTTCATAACCATGTGCACCATGTCCTCTATCTCCACATAATGCTGCAATTCAATTACATTGGCTATGTCCCTATTCAAACCACTCAAAAATCTAGCCATGGTGGCCTCTTGGTCCTCCTCTACATTAGCCCGAATCATCGCCACCTCCATCTCCTTATGGTAATCCTCCACACTCCTAGACCCCTGTATAAGATTTTGTAATTTCTGGTAAAGGTCTCTATAGTAATGGCTAGGAACAAATCTCCGCCTCATGAGAGTTTTCAACTCTCCCCATGTCTCTATAGGCCTCTCATAATTCCTCCTCCTATTGGTCACTAATTGATCCCACCAAATAATAGCATAATCAGTGAATTCAATTACCGCCAACTTCACTTTCTTCTATGGCAATCAAACACTAACTCTATTTTTTTCTCCCACTCTAGATAAACCTCAGGGTCAGTTCTACCTTGGAAATGTGGTATTTTCAATTTGATGCTACCAAGGTCTCTATCTACACCATCCCGACCCCTTAGATTCCCCTCAAATCCTCTTTCATGCTTAACTCTTCTATTTCTACCCGACCCAATGTCAGATTCTAAGTCTTCCTCATCCTCACCATCTCCTTCATTCTCATACTGATTTTCAACTCTATGCTCACGTCGCCTCCTGTCCCTCCCACCTTGTAGATTTCTAATCGCTGCTTCTTGATGATCCATCCTATCCCTCACTTCACCCAACACCAAGTTCAACCGCTCAAACTGTTGTTGCATGGCTTGCAACATAAAGGATGAGTTATCTGCTCTCCCCCTTGGTGATGCGCTACTCTGATGAGACATTATCAGGCGCTACACAAGAGAATGTTAGTGGCAAAAAAAAGTAAACCTCACACACTCCCTCACGTGTTTACACTCGAATAATGAAACTCCACTCGTGTTTCACTCTTAATTGGCTTTTTCCGATAATAGTCTCACACTCTCTTTGTCTTTTACCTCAGGAGTTTTTCCACTCAAATTCTTTAAGAACTAATTGACTCAATCAAGACAAAGCAACCTTGTTTTATCCCAACTAGTAATTAGGTCCAAGAAACATGAACAAGAGAAACACGGAAGGAATGAAAAAAAAATAGCACATGAATCAAGGAAATTATACGAATGAAACAGTAACAATAAAACAAGATACCAACTAGAATCACCCCCTTTGATGATAAGGCTCAAGAAAAAAAAATCTCGAATTTTTTTTTTTTTCTCACGATTTTTTTTTCCTTTCTTTTCTTTTCTTTTCCTTTCACCAACTGATTTGATCACAATCAAGAATAAGCAGTTGAGAAAAACCCTAACAATAACTCAAAAACCCTTGGGCAAGTGATATACGGCAGCCCCTAAAACAAGAGATTTCAGCCAACACAAACCCTAGAACAATGAATTTCAGTAACCCTAACAATAGTGAAGAAATCTGCTAACCACCACTATTTTTTTTTTTTTTTTGTAATCAATCCTAGAACAATGAAGCCCTAGAATTAAATATGCAAGAAATAAAAGATAGAATAAGACCTGATTGAAAACCTTGCTCTGAATACCAAATGATATGAACCCGTGGGAATGAATTCCCTTGAATCCACAATCAATTTGAAAACTTCCCAAGAAAGCCAAAAATCAAGTCAAGGATGGAGAATCTAGACCTAATGAGAACTTGTTTCAAGAACCTAGATTATATTAAAATCTAGACCCGTTGAAGAACCCGTCTCAAGAACCCAGATTACAAAGGAGGAACGCCACAAAGGTTGTGATTTACCTTTGATAAGTTCAAAAGTTCAATCAAGAACAAAAGGAGAAAACTCAACTCACAAATAAAATTTAATATTGTCTAATCTCTCAAATGAGGTTACAAAGAGTTTTTAAAGCCAAAATAAAGCCCATTTTATCCAAAATTACCCTTGATGAACAGTACCGGCTACAGTACGCGCGGCTACAGTAACCCCTACAATAAATTGATGAAACCCTAGTTCCTAAAATGTAACTTTCCAAATAAGCCCTTGGCCAAAATACAAGGCCTTCCCAAAAACATAGTTCAAAAGAAATAAGACATGTGAGCCAAGCATCTTCAAGCCCACTTATTCTAAACTAATAAAATAAATCATTTAACCAAATTAAAACCCTCCAATAACAATAGGCCGTATCTCTAAGTCATGTCTTCCACAGCTTGAATAAAGTGGATCAAAGCTGGTTCTTCTTCTTTCAGACCCATCTTCAGTGTTGGGCTCTTGCTGGCTTCATCCCAAGTGGATTGCACCAATCCTTGCATTGCTTCCTTGATCTTCTTGGCCCTTGATCTTGTAATTGGCCCATCTGAAACTTGCAAAGGATCTTTAAGAGTAGGCCCACCTTGGTTCCTATCAACTTCAGCTCCTTTTTCTCTTTCCTTAGGTTTTCCATGGCTTCTAAAGCCTTCTTCAGCTTCTCTTTAGTTGCTGCCAATCATGTTTCCATGTCTGCGGGTGCTGCTTCTAGTTCACAAGTTTCTTGAGAACGTGTCACAATCGGCTTGAGGGAACCACATTGAAGTCCAATGAAAAATTGAAATCACATATTACAAAATCGCATAAAAGGTGTCACTATAAAGGACGTGTCCCACCACCTGTCGTGATTGTTAACTTGCAAATCGTTCAGTGGGCGGCGTGGAGAGCCTGTAACATCTCCGATGCTTAAGTCAGTAATGTGTGAGAGATAATAATTCATAAATGCTTCATCAAATCGATCGAAGGTTACATATTGCCCCTATATATAGGTATGGAGAATATTGGATGAATACTATAAACTGATTAACTTTGCACAATGCTTAGCAGTTAGAAAGCTTATCCCTAATGTATCGGAATTATCTAATCACCACGTGGTCCATATCCATAATGTGAGGTTTATCCCTCCGTGATAAATAGGGCAGCTATGTCTTTGTTAAGCTACACGACTCTTTTAACTCCTTTATAGTTAATGGGCCTTGGGCCCCAATTTGGGCCAGACCAATTGATATGAACCCGCGGGAAAGGAATCACTTGAACCCACAATCAATTTGAAAACTTTCCAAGAAAGCTAAAATCAAGTCAATAGATGGAGAACCTAGACCCGATGAGAACTCGTTTCAAGAACCTCGATTATATTAAAATCTAGACCCATTGGAGAACCTGTCTCAAGAAACTAGATTACAAAGGAGGAACGCCACAAAGGTTGTAATTTACCTTTGATAGGTTCAAAAGTTCAATTAAGAACAAGAGGAGTAAAACTAAACTCACAATGAATAAATTCATCAAATTTCATAAAACTTCAAAAACTAATTAGAATGAAGCTACATAGAGTATTTAAAGCAAAACCTAATGAAACCCTAGCCAAAATAAACCCCCATCTTTCAAAAGTACCCCTGGATGAACAGTGCCGCGGCTACAGTAACACAGCTACAGTAACCCTAACCCTAGTTCAATAAAATAATAACTTTGCCAACATGCCCTTGCATAGGCCCCCTTAAGTGCTTCTCATAATAAACTCAAGTATTCTAAACTAATAAAATAAGTTCTTTAAATGAATTAAATAAGTTGAAATCCTTCAAGAGCCCAAAGCCTTTAAGTCTTGTCGTTGCCCTCTTACATAGCTGATCAAATGAATTAAAACTGGATCTTCATCATTCAAGCCCCATCTTGAATGTTGGGCTCTTGCTAAACTTGTCCCAAGTGGATTGCATCAATCATTGCATTGTCTCATTGATCTTCTTAGCTCATCTGGAAGTTGCAAATGATCTTTAAGACTAGGCCCATCTTGAGTCCCATCACCAATGTTATTTCCTCCAGTAAGCTCACTAATTCCTCTCGGATGTAAGCATGGGAGATTCATAACAAAAGAATTACAAAAATCTGGTTTTACTCAGTTGAGGACGTTTTAGACCCCAAATGATATGAACCCGCGGGAACGGAATCTCTTGAACTGGATCTTCATCCTTCAAGCCCCATCTTGAATGTTGGGCTCTTGCTAAACTTGTCCCAAGTGGATTGGATCAATCCTTGCATTGTCTCCTTGATCTTCTTGGCCTATCTGGAAGTTGCAAATGATCTTTAAGACTAGGCCCATCTTGGTTCCCATCACCAAACTACCCCACTAGCCCATTTACTATGTTACTTGTCGTTTCTACTTATCAAGAGGCCGAAATTTCAAACTTAAAAAATGTGTGTACGTTACACAATAACCGTCACCATGTTCTCTTTCATTATACTTTCATTATAGTGCGCTAATATGAAGTACTTGCTAATGGAGCATTAAATCACCTCTATATTTTTAAAATCTTAAATCCAAATATTTAATAAATAATATTTACATCATCACAATAAAATAAAAATGAGTTGAATGAGATCATAGAAAAGAAAATGATTTGGGGCAGCCAACACTCTTTCCAGACTTTATTTTTATTTTCTTTTACCAGTATCTTCTCTCCACAACAGACGCTTCCTCTGAAGGAGGAAGACATGATGCCAATCTGATGGGAACCAAAATGGGCCTAGACTTAAAATTCCTTTGCATGTTTCAGATAACTTAATTGCAAGGTCAAGAGCCAAGAAAATCAATGAGGCAATGCAAGGATTGATCCAATCCACTTGGGACGAGTTTAGCAAGAGCCCAACATTCAAGATGGGCTTGAAGGATGAGGATCCAATTTTGATTCATTTGATAAGCTATAGAAGAGGGCAACAACATGACTGAAACGCTTTGGGCACTTGAAGGCTTTCAACTTGTTTAATTCATTTAAAGGACTTATTTTATTAGTTTAGAATAATTGAATTTATTACGGGAATGACTTAAGGGGGGACCTATGCTAGGGCATGTTGGGAAAGTTATTATTTTATTGAACTAGGGTTTCAAGAGGTTACTGTAGCGTTATTGTAGCCGTGAAACTATAGCCGCGGCATTGTTCATCCAGGGGCATTTTGGGTTAAAGGGGCTTTATTTTAGCTGGGGTTTTAATTAGGTTTTGGTTTAAATACTCTTTGTAGTCTCATTTTAATAAGTTTTATTAAATTTGCTGAATTTATTCATTGTGAGTTGAGTTTTACTCCTCTTGTTTTTAATTGAACTTTTAAACTTATCAAAGGTAAATCACAACCTTTGTGGCGTTCCTCCTTGTAATCTGAGTTCTTGAGACGGGTTCTTCAACTGGTCTAGATTTTAATATAATCTAGGTTCTTGAAACGAGTTCTCATCGAGTCAAGATTCTCCATCCATTGACTTGATTTTGACTTTCTTGGTGAGTTTTCAAATTGACTGTGGGTTCAAAGGATTCCATTCATGTGAGTTCATATCGTTTGGTATCAGAGCCAGGTTGGGCCTGATTATTAGTTGGGATAAAACAAGGTTGCTTTATCTTGATTGAGTTCAATTAGTTCTTAAAGAACTGGAGTGGGAAACCTTTTGAGGTAAAAGGCAAGAGAGTGTGAGATTATTATCGGGAAAAAGTCAATTATGAGTGAGACACGAGTGGAGTGCCATTATTTGAGTGTGTGAGGTTTTCCACTAACATTCTTTTTGTGCAGCACATTACGATATCTCATATGAGTTCACCAAAGGGGATGGCAAATAACTCATCATTTATGTTGGAAGCCATGCAACAACAGTTTGAGCAATTGTACTTGGTGTTGGGTGAAGTGAGAGATAGGATGGATCATCAAGAAGCAGTAATTATAAATCTACAAGGCAGGAGAGATAGGAGGAGGAGTGAGCCTTGTATTGAACATAAGTGTAAGAATGAAGAGTATGGTGAGTCTTTTATTGCCAGGCGTGCTCTCAATACACAAATTAAGATTGATGATACAGAGCAGCAGAGCGAGAACATTTTTCATACTAGATGCCACATCAACAACAAGCTATGTAGTATGATCATTAAGGAGTTGTATTAATTTGACTAGCACTACTTTAGTTGAGAAATTGAATTTACGTACCTTGAAACACCCTAAACCATACATACATGTTGCAGTAGTTGAGTGATTGTGGGGAGGTTAATAAGCAAGTGCTAGTTTCTTTTTCAATTGGGAAATACCAGGATATGGTCGTTTGTGATGTAGTGTCTATGCATGTTGGTCATATTTTGTTGGGAAGCCATGGCAGTTTGCTAGGAAGGTGATCCATGATGGGTTAAGGAACATGTACAGTTTTAAAAAGGATGGAAAAACAATCAAACTTGCTCCTTTAACTCCAACACAAGTTGATGGGGACCAAGTGAAACTGAAAAGTGAGGATGAGATTAAGAAAAAAAGAAATTGTGAGGCCGAAAAGGGGAGAGAGAGAGAGAGAAAAATGAGAGAGAAAAAATATGAGGCTGAGGCTAAGACATCAAGAGAAAAAAAGAATGAGCTGAAAAACAATTGTCAGGTCGATGTCCAAAAAAAGATGAAGGAAAAGAGCACAAAAAAAAAAAGAGTGAAAAGCAAGAAGAGTGTGAAAGGGAAAAAGAGAGTGAAAAAGAAAAAGAGTGTGGAAAGAAAAGAGAGAGGGAAAAAAGTGAGAGAAAAACAAAGAGAAAAATAAGTTTTTATACTAAGGTGAGTCTTAATACTAACAAACTTGAAGTATCTTTACCTAGTGTTGTTGGCTTTTTATTGCAGGGATATGAGGTCATGTTTCCTAGAGGTGTGTTTAGTAGATTGCCACCTATTAGGGAGATAAAGCACTACATTGATTTTATGCCAAGTGCGACAATTTCTAATCGACTTTTCTTTGAATAACATGAGTCCTTGACACACTTGAAGGGACAAGGTGGAGATTCGAGGTCGAATCCTTTTGAGGAGAGGGGGAATGTTGGGAACCAAAATGGGCCTAGACTTAAAGTTCCTTTGCATGTTCCAGATAAGTTAATTGCAAGGTTAAGAGCCAAGAAGATCAAGGAGGCAATGCAAGGATTGATGCAATCCATTTAGGACAAGTTTATCAAGAGCCCAACATTCAAGATGGGCTTGAAGGATGAGGATCCAGTTTTGATTCATTTGACTATGGAAGAGGGCAACAACATGACTTAAAGGTTTTGGGCATTTGAAGGCTTTCAAGTTATTTAATTCATTTAAAGGACTTATTTTATTAGTTTAGAATAATTGAGTTTATTATGGAAATGACTTAAGGGGGGCCTATGCAAGGGCATGTTGGGAAAGTTATTATTTTATTGAACTAGGATTTCAAGAGGTTACTGTAGCCTCGAGACTGTTCATCCAGGGGCATTTTGGGTTAAAGGGGCTTTAGTTTAGCTAGGGTTTTAATTAGGTTTTGGTTTAAATACTCTTTGTGGCCTCATTTTAATGAGTTTTTTGAAATTTGCTGAATTTATTCATTGTGAGTTGAGTTTTACTCCTCTTGTTCTTAATTGAACTTTTGAACTTATCAAAGGTAAATCACAACCTTTGTGGCGTTCCTTCTTGTAATCTGGGTTCTTGAAAGGGTTCTTCAACGGGTCTAGATTTGAATATAATCTAGAATCTTGAAACGATTCTCTATCCATTGACTTGATTTTAGCTTTCTTGGAGAGTTTTCAAATTGACTATGGGTTCAAGGGATTCCATTCTCACGGGTTCATATCACAACCATATACTCTATCATGTCCCAACTTTGCAGATATGATGCTACCATTAGGATTGATCAACCAATAAAACTGCTAAAGAACCCTATATGCCATCCTTGTCCTGTCCCAACTTGCATGTAATTTTCCCATCCCTATTTTTGATCTATTAACAACAAGTAGATCTACGCCAGGGGAGTTAGTAATGTGTCAGGAGAAATTGGTACAAGAAGCTGTGGATACACTTCTTGATAATGGAATCCGCGGACAACCGAGGAGGGACGGTCATAATAAGGTTTACAAGTCGTTTTCGGATGTAATTGAAGGTAAAGATGGAAGATTTCGTGAGACTCTCCTTGGTAAACGGGTCGATTATTCGGGTCGTTCCGTTATTGTCGTAACGCGGCGCCCTTTTTCATTATCATCTACCGCCCTTTCTTTCCTCCCGGCTATTCACGCATGAAACAAATTTCTTTTTCTATTTCATGGGGCTAAAGAAGATGCAATTCTCTTTTGCACTTCATATGTTATTTAATCAGAGACGAACTAGAAGCTCGGCCAGCTCACTCCATAATCTTAAAGACTTAACACTCATGTTGTTGTTGTCCCCATCAGAACCCTATATGCCAGATAGTTAAGATCACGAAACAAAGCATATAATAATAAGAGTCGGCAAAGTAGCCCTCTCGCTCTACTTGACTACACGTTACTTTTGAGTTTTTATTTTATTTTTTTTATTCATATTTTGTTAATATATTTAATCATTTTAGAAAAATAAAAGAATACATCAATATATTTAAAATCACTTCCTTAATCATTAATTAAAAATAAAAAATAAATAAAAATAAAAATTTCCCGAGCGGTCAAGTAGAGCGGTACGCTTAGGAGGGCAAAATAGTTTTTTCCTTAGTAATAAATAGACCCTTATACAATATACAAGAATCAATTGAACATATCCTTCGTGAATATCCTTTTCAGCCTATGACAAAGATAAAAGATTTTGATCTTCGATTACTGTTCGGGCTGCAAATTGATGGTGTTGAAGGTGTTAAAATTTTAATTAACCTAATGGGTCTGGGATTTTAAATGGGACATGACCCATTAGAAGAAAATAAGCTAATAAGGGACAATAAGCTAATAATCTTAGAAGAAAATTATAGTTAACGTTTTCTTACTGATTCAATCCTAAATATTTTCTCCCAATAGTTATAACTTAAAAGATTTATTGAAGTGATGAAATATTTTCTCCCAATAGTTTGGGGAGCAGTTCTCGTTCTTTTTTAAAGACAGGGAATACATAATTGGTTGTAGTATGTGGGAATCAGGAAGATCATATTACTGTGTAACCAAGGTAAGAAAAAGGTACTCTGTTTTGAACGTTAATTGAATTGTATAACAATGATGACAGCAGAAACATGCGTATACTTGAGTAGGATTTGTATTTGTTTTCCTTAGGAAGTCATTTCTCTATTAGGAGAACGTGTATTAGGTCGCTTATTGTTAAGATATAAAATAAAGAATAAAATCTATCTCTTCCCATCAGTTTAAACTTTTGGGATAAATTGTGATTTTACATGGTATCAGAGCAGAAGTCCTAAGTTTGAATCCCGACTCTACACTATCATATTTAATTAAATATTCTACATGTTGGGCCACCCATTAAGGAGGAGTCAGGCCTGCACGTGAGAGAGAATGTTAAAATATAAAATAAATAATAAAATTTACATCTTCCCATCAGCTTAAATTTTTGGGACAAGTGTTGAATTCACACTTATTTGGTATCTGAGTTACTAATCTAAAGGTTTGGTATCTGAGCAACCAGGTATTGATACACCAAAGAAGTCGCTAAGCAAAAGATATGCCATGGAAGTCACTGTAATAGGATTGGATGATGGTTGGAATATACTTTTGATGAGTTATATGAGGAGTGTCATCTCATTGTTAGGTGAAAACAATTAATTCATGTGAGGGGATCAATAGAAGATAAGTCTTTGGACGTGATGTTGCAAAACCAAGTATCATGATGATCACCAGACAGAGTTATGGCCTAGAAAGAAGCTAAGAATGAAGAGAAGAACAACTTGGATGTAGTCTCAATATGGTAGTTTCAGGATAGAATGGCACTTTGTTTTGACATGTACAAAAAAGTGAGTGAAAATAACTGAGATGTTTCTGCCCAGAAGAGCTGAATGATTAGATCTTAGAAAGAACTTGAAGGAAATGAGGAACAAGGAAAATGACATGTACTGACATCCAACAAAAATTTTGTGCAATCCCTCCCTCCTCTTTCATTTTCTGTGTGGATTTTTCTTTTTCCAATTTTTACTGTTATTTTAGTTTGTACCTTGTCCTTGTGTCCCAAGGCGTGACAAACCAAGGCGTGTTGACCTTTATTTCTCAAGTTGGTGCATTCGAGCTGGTAAATCATGTTGCTTTACTTTCTTGACTCAATTAACTTGTTTTGTTCTTATTAATTTGACTCAACACACCCAGCTGGATGAGGACTAAATTTGTAATTAATCCAAAAGTTTGAGTTACCATTCAACAGGTCGTTTTTAATTTGTTTTCCAAAAGTACATTTCATTCCATGAAATCTATAGTCCATAGTTGATCTGTTTTATCGAAGTTGCATTCTAATGTACCACTGTATATACACTTGAAAGCTGAATTTTTGTTTAAAATAACAAAGGCTTCCATTTGCAGGTAGTTTGGGGTTTATACCAATGTTGTTTTCAGTGTTTCCATTGCTTATGTTCATATATCTCCATCTTCATATGAGCATTTTCATAAATAAATAAATAAATATGATATTGTATGAAATGCTTTCTATTAAAATTATTGAATTTGATATACAGTATCTGATCTGAAGTAAGTTGGAACCTGAGGATCATGCTTGAAGCTGTGCTGTCTCACATTAAAGTATCTAAACATCTCGATTTTGGCTTTGGAAGTGATACGAGTATAACACTGTCTTTTAATAGCTCTCTGCCTCAAATCTTGCTTTCCTCATCTTGACTGATGATAAAATTATATCAATATAGGGATAAATTCCACAAAATTTGATGTCGTGTTAAATAGAACACAATGCTGTTATGACCCTGAAATTTGAGATCTATTTTTTTTTTTCAGTATCGTTTGGAATAATGCTTGTGAGGTTCTAGCTCTAAGCTTTTGAAATCTAAAACCTCACTCATAAATTCTCAGTAAAATAACAAAATGTGCATGTAATACTCATCCCAGTCATTAACAATACATTTTACATTTGGCTATGTAATTTTAATAAGCATTCTGTATGTATCTCTAGAAGGGCTTTAACACCATCATAAGAGCTTGCAGGGTGCTACCCTAGGCTTGGGTCATGAGGGTCCAACAAGTCACTCAAGGCTCAAACCGCCCCGACCAAATAGTGCTCAGGACAGTTTTTTAAGAGGAACGCCCGCCCGCTTATCCCAAGATCATTAGGATATTCATTCATTCAAAACAAGTGGATAGCCCGAAGGCACCGGGATTCACATTTCAAATAGAAGGCAAGGCAGTTAGTTTAGGTGATCTTAAGAAGACAAGCCTTTTATTTAAAGGATCCAGGTACGCTAATGAAAGGGCTCTCGAACAATTGGCTCTAAGAATACTCATATCATTACTAACCGAGGCATCAAAGAGGTCTCCCTTCAACCCCCTTCAACCCCCAAGCCCTCTTACTCTTTGGTTGTAGGAGATCGAGAGTGCATAACAGTGAAACACGTCCTCAACAATCTCAAAACGGAGCGAAAAGAAAATGTGAAACATAACTTTTCATTCTTTGATTTAAGGGGTAATTGTTTCCCGGAGCAATATGAGAGAAACAAATTAACAACACATTGAAAAACCAGTATTCTGTTCTTTCGGTTGGAAAAATATTTTCTACCTTATATCTTAACTAATTTCTCTTCCTTTTTAGGACATCCGTTAATTCAAGAATAAGGTAGACGAATCTTAGATGACTAAACAAATTATCTTTGCTGAACAGTTGTTACAGAAACTAAAGAATTGTGATCTGCAACACTAGTTTTCACACAGCAGAACTACTGGCCCACCAAAGTTTCAAAGCAGTGCAATCCATCGAACTGTGGTGCTAACTTTGGCATCCTTGAGGTCTTCACCTCTTCCTTTGCTTCTGTCACCATATTTCTGATATATTCCCTAATCCCACCTCCATGTTCCTAAATGTAAAACAAACACAGTACAATTCTAAAATTCCAAAGAAATGGAAGTTGGAGTTGCAGGATGATGAAAGAAGCTTAGAGATGGCACTAGATAAATGTATGAGGATTTGTTACCTGCGGTTGTTTAGAGGGTTTTCTATCCAAGAAATAAATAGCAGCAGCAGCAGCAACAAAAGCAGGTACGGTTGCATAAATAGTACCCAAAGCCATTGCACCAGGAAAGCTTCCACGATTCTTAGAAGAGACAATTTGACCTTTTAATGGCACGTATACATAGGGAGGGAGGGAGGGAAGGAGAAAGTAAAGGCATTTAGGATGCCTTGGTGCTGAAGTTAAGCAAGGAATGGTGTGGAAAGGAGGAAAATGGTAAAAGCAAAGCGGAAAAGTTTAGGTTGTGTATGGATGTTGAACTGACTTCAGTTGAGTTAAGTTTTTTATCAATAGTAATAAGTTAAATAGTAAAGAGAATTATGTAAGACCAATTTAAAATGAGTTTAAAGTGTGTTTGGATATTAAGATGAGTTTAGTACTTTTTATGAAAATTTGAAAAAGGTTGTGGATCTCACATATAAAGATGTTTTAAGTTGAAAAAAGTTGAGATTTCTAAGTGTAAGAAGGTTTTTAGTTAGGATGAGTTTAGTAATTTGAGAGTTGAGTGTTTAGATGTTAGATTCAGTTTAAAATTAGACTGAATGAGTTGAGTTCAATAACCAAACGAAGTTAATGTAGAAACTACAACACTATTATACCATTATCTACTTCGTTGATGTGTCGGTGTCTATAATCTTTGGATTTTAGTCTTTGCTAATGAGAATAAGTGATGGTTTAGTTACACAAAATCAAACTATCTCTTCTCATCTAATTATTATAATTTTTTCAAACTTCCACACAAAATATAATAAACAATTCAACAAATATAAAAAAAATATATATATATTAAAAATTTATATTATAACAATATTTTATTTAATTTTCAATAAAATGTCTCATCTCATCTGAACTGTATAACCAAACGAGGCCTTAAAGAATATTGAGTACCGTCTCAACAATAGAATGAAATAATGCAAACATTTTACATTTTTTTTTATAACAACAGCGAATTGCATTCATACTATAACAAGTACAGAATAAGGTAATAATTAAACCTTGTGTTTACTTAGCGGCATCTAGAATAACACAATTATAAATAAAACCACGACATTGGTGCGTACAGTATCATCCATATTATGAGCATATCTTTTTAACATTTTAAATGGGATAAAAGGCTCATTTCTAGACTCCATTTTGCTTGTCATGCCAAGAGTAACCCTTTGTGAGGAGTCAATTAAAGATGCCTTGATCGATTGAGAAATTCTATTTTTCGTCTTGAATTTGACACATTTTCATGTAATTAATTGACCTGTAAAACCACTTCAAATATATAATACTTGTCAAAGTGATGAAAAATTACAAAATCAAAGATGAAAGTAATCATTATTATAAAATAGATATAACGGATAATATTAAACCATATCAGTTTATGAGTTCAGTTTTATGTGATCGTTTTGTATATATTGCAGTTCTCTAGCCTTATTTGGGGAGTAAATAACTGTACATATAATTAAAGTAAACCACATTTTAATCACACAATTGCTCATCAATTTAGAGATAGGAATAAAGTGGCGGATTTTCAGGCAAGACAGGAGGAGGAGGGGAAGAATTGTACATATGTGAGTACCAATGATTTGTCCCACCGTGTGAGAGGTTTGCTTAGATTAGGTTACGTTGGTTTACCTAACTTTGGGCATTAATTTTTTTGCTTTGGGTTTTCTTTGGTTGGATGTTATGGTTTATTAGCAATATTGTTTGTGAGGCTTTGTTAGTAGTATTGTTTGTTTAGGCTTTCCTCCGTCACAAGTGAGAGTTTAATTCAATAAAATTTGGAGTTACGGTTCTTATTTCATAAAAAAAATATTAATAATAATAAATAAAGTAAGCCACGTTATATAAAGTGCGCTGACCAAAGAGCCATAGCCAACATGTATTATTATTATTATATCTTACGCTTTCATATTCTTGAAGATTTTACGATCAAAATATTGGTATTGGACTCATCAAATGAGTTGAATCTTCAAAATTTTGATGAATTTATGTTTAAAATCACTGCAAATACTAAGATCTGAAACTTTGAGGTACAGTGCATTTCAATTCATCTTCAAGTTTGAAGACTCATTATTCACACTCTATAACCATTATTTTATTTACTTAAATTATTGTTTCCCAATTTTAAGCTACAATATATATAAGTTGGGAAACAATAATTTAAGTATCAAATTAAATTATTAATTAACTATAGTTAGTGTAATTGTAAAATATGAAAAAAAAAATTTATAAATATTAGTATTAAAAATTACTATTATATTATTATTTTGCTTAATCTAATGGTTAATCCAATGTGGGGTTATAGATAGAGAGATTTTGAATTTATGAAAAATATATACTTTTCATCAAATTTTGAAGATGAAAACGACGAATCCAATACTAATGCTAATGCTCGTATAGATTGGATAGCGCTTGGAATAAGGGGTTGAGAGTGCATGAGTTGGGATTTGGGAATCCGTGTCATCCATTCATTGTTGCTTATAGAATTAGTATTGGATTATACAAATACAAATGTAAAATTTGCATAATATAACATAATTTTACATTTGACTATTCTACTTAAAACTTATTCTCACGTTAGATTGTCCATATATTAGTTAAAATAATAATAAAATATTATAAATTTAATAATAATTTTTTTTCATTTTTTTTTGTTCTATTAATTTTTTTTCATAGATTGAGAGCTATATGGAAATATTAATATTATACAATATGAGACTTGGATAAAGATGTGGATGGATCCTGGAGTGCAGCAAATACATTCTAAATATTTCATACAATACCATTGAAAAAAACACTTGTCTATTACATTTTCATCTAAAAAAAATTATTGAAAAAAACACAAGTCATCACTAATGTTTAACACATTTCAGCCTGTCACAAAACTATACACACCTCCAAAAGTCAGCCCATCACAAAAAATAAAGATAATGTCCAAACACAAAGTTGCAGCCCAGTCACATGTATTTCCATCACATATGGTTCGACGGCTACTAAAATCAGACAAAAAACATATATCACATATGGCTTGACGGCTACTAAAATCAGATAAAAAACATATATTACTGTTAATTACAAGTTCGAAATGCGCTAGACAAATACTTAATCATCATCAATGGATGCCTTTTCCGGGTTCTGCACTACTTTGGATGATATTGGATACGAATTGAGTATATAACTGGAAATAAAACACGGGGGGTGTTAAAAGAAACCCACCCCATCGCCGCATAGACATCTAGAACATCCATGAATCGCCGCATAGAGATCTACGGAATGGGTCTTCGATAAGAGGAAGGAGTTTGAAGTTTGAGGCACACGGATGCATACAAGCCTTGTACCTAAAATTGGTCGAAATTCAACCGACCCACATGCAAACTTCAGTTCAACATGCATTGTTGTTACACGTTTCTGTAACTAGGAATAACGTTTTACAAACCACAATTACAGCCTATATGGGTGCAATGTACAGGACTTGGAATAAACAAACAACAGCAAACCCAATATGTTATTTGTTCTAGTTTTCCCGTCATAAAAAGAAAACACCCAATGCCAGTATGGCTAATCATAAGAAACACAACATCCGGAAAAAAGCATATAAAAGCAAGTCCAAGATTTCAAGATCTCGATACTTGATTTGTTGGGAAAATGGTAAGAATAGTAGAAGATTCAGTGGCCAAACCCACCCTTCTAGATTTTATAGCAAGCTGCCTTTGCACATAATTCAGTATGAAGTAAAAATTGATTTAATAGCTGAGAAGATTAAAGAAACAACCCAAAACTTAACAAAATCATAAAACTCCAGCTAGCTGTGAATCAGAACTCCATAAACATATTTTATAGTCATTTCTCAACTTACAACACTTTTAAGGATAACTATCAAAACAGGCAAAAATTCAACAAGGTCACCACTCAAGTCTTAAACTGCCTATCAGAATAGAAGACAACAAACTATTAGAATAATCTAATCAAACAAGCTGAATCCCATGTCGTCGTCCTCGCTCTCTTCCTTTGGCTCTTCCTGTTTACATCATTCAAAAAGGGAACTTGATCAAAATTCAGATAAAATAACAGAAAACTTCTACCCAATTCTTTTTTCAAATATGGCAGAGAATCATAAGTATCAATCTTTTCTGCTATGAGGTTATATTTTACAAGACCATTTGCAAAATCCAGCACCGTCAGTATAGCAAAATGCAAGCCAGGCACCAAACTATCAAGACCAGATCAGCGTATACCTTCTTTTCTTCAACTGCAGGCGCGGCGGCAGGAGCGGCACCAGCAGGAGCAGAGACAGCTACTGGAGCAGCACCGCCACCAGCAGCACCAGCATTCAGAATGAGGTCCTCGATGTTCCTCTTCTCTGCAAGCTTTGCAAAAAGGCTAGGCCAGTAAGACTCAACAGAGACGCCTGCTGCTTTTACCAAAGTCGCAATCTTCTCTGCCTGTCAAAGAATTATTCAATAATTAAACAGTCATAAAAAAATCGCATTAAATTTGCATCAATGCATATAACACAGACTGAATTAAAATAAGGTTTTGATCTTCCATACAAGATTTGAATTAAAAAATCGACTGACAAAAAATAAAAATAAGACCACATCAACTTCAATAATGTACAGCATCCCTACATATTCAAGAATTAGTTTAACGATACTAATTAACGCAATAACACAAATAATATATAAATAGTCCAAAAAACTAATCAACAAGACGTACAGCTTCCCAACTTACTTAATATACACAAAAATTAAATATAATTATAATAAACACAATAGACTACCAAGGGATCTTACATTTATCCGCCTCTAAAAAAACACATCTTTGTTAGTAAAAACTAGAGTCACCAAAAAACCATGACAGAAGTTCGCAGCGAGTTTTTCAAAGGACAAAAAAAAAGGGGACTACAATGGATCTAATCTAATCTGATATCCATAGCCCATATAAACAACATTCAGATATATACACTCAATGAATCTAAAATCCGACAACTTTGCACCAAACGAAAGAGGAAAAATCCCTCTAAGGAAATAAAAGAAGCTGGACTTACGGTGATTGGGATCCCATCGTCGTGGAGAATCAAAGAGGCGTAGGTACAAGCGAGCTCGCTGGAAGACATTGTAGCAGCACTGAGATTCAATCCCAACCTTCAAATAATAGAAGATAAAAAAAACCTAATCAAGATCTGTTCAAACAGATGATTAAAAACAAAAGAGAATGAAGAAACCAGAGAGAGAGAGAGAGAGAGAACCTTAGGCTATACAGAGGCGATTGAGGAGGCAGAAAACTCTTGGCTGAAGGGTGCTAGGGTTGGGATACTAAATATATATATATAGAGGATCGGGAGGATAGGGTTTTGATGGCAAAAGCAGCTAAACGGACTCCGGAGTCCGGAGAGCCATTAAATAATTAATATAATTATGATACTTAGTTAAAAAAATAATTTTACTTTTTTATAAATACCTTTCGTTTTAAATAGAATAATAAAATAATTATAAATTTATTATTTTCCTAACGAGATTATTCATAATAAAATAATACTATTTATTTTCTCAATTTGACTGATAACATTTTTTTTATTTTTTTTAAATATTTAAATATATTTGATAGAGAAAATAATAAATATAAAAAATTTACACTAAGAGCATGCACAATAGTCAAACTTGGGCGGCCTGATAACCCAATCCTTATTCATATTTCCTTTATTTTCATTTAATTTGAGTTTTTAAATTTTTATTTTTTAAATTAAAAATTTTATATACAATCACTTTTATGTAATTTATAAATAATAAAATAAAATACAATAAAATAAAACATTCAAAACACGTATAGATAAAAAGAACCAAAATTTGTAAGTTTGACTAAACTAAACTCTACCGTTCTATATCTTCATCTTGGAACAAAACAAAATCATCACACAATATTACAAAGAAATTATAACGCCTCAGTAATTAAAATAAAAGGCTTAACAAAATTAAGTGCTAGTTTGGATAGTGAAATAAAATGAAATAAATGGTTTTAGATTAATTAAATTAAATATTATTATAATATTATTTTTTAATCTTATTATTATTTTGAGATTTGAAAAAATTAGATTATTTATTATATTTTTGTATGAAAATTTTAAAAAGTTGTAATGATTAAATGAGATCGTTTCTCTGTATTTAAAAATAGTTATAATGATAAGATGAGATGAGATGAGATCATAAATTTAAAAATAGCACTAATTTTTAAAAAATAATATAAATTAAAAAACCACACTAGTTAAAGATCTCAAAATAAAAATTTAAATTTTGAGTGAAAAGACTTCAAGTTAACATAACTATTTTCTAAGTATGCTCAGAATGTACACCAAAAATAAAAATAAGTGGAGGCAAAACCATAATTACAGAGTGGTTAATGGTTAGGACTGTTCAACTGGGCCGAGTTTTTTCCCGGCCCGGTTCAGAACTCGGAAAATCGGGATCCGGTTGCGATTCCGGGTTTCGACCCGGATTAAACCCGGGCCGAAACCCGGGTTGAAAAACCCCGGATCTATCCGGCCCGGATACGGGTTACAAACCCAGGTACTGGGTTTTAAACCCGATACCCGGGTCTACATGAAAACCACCCCCTCGAGTCTGTCTCTCTCACTCTCTCTCTCTCTCTCTCTCTCGTTACGCTTGCCGCTTGCGAAAAGAGAAACCCTAAGTCCATGCCTCCTCGCCGCGACCCCATTATTGCCGCCGCATCTCTGTCGCCGTCACCCTGTGAGTCTCTCTCTCTCTCTCTCTCTCTCTCTCTCTCTCTCCCTCCATTGGATTTCTGGGTTTGGATTATTAGAAACTATATATTGTTGGGTTTTCGATAAGCGGGCTTCTGGGTTTGGTTAATCTCTAGCAAGTTTACTTATGTTCAATTACTACCACAATAAAGGCAAGCATAACTTCGAAGAGAGCCCGATTCTAGGACTCGTCTTGATCTGGGTTTGGGTTGATTTATAAACTGTTAAATCCTAACATTGTCTCACATTTGGGTTTTCAAATCCTATAATCTCCCCTTGTAAAGTCAGGCCATTCGTGAGTTTCTTTCTAGGAAAAAAAAAAAAAAAAACTATGTTCTCGTGTTAGGTTTGACTAATGATCTTGCCATCTGATATCATAATTTTTTTCCTTCTTTTGACAAGCTCTGGATCTAAACATAATAATTCGTATTCAATTAGATAAAATTGATTGAAGAGAATGATGATTTGGATTTTAGTTTTTAGTTTAAACTATTAAATATGAAAAGTCCAAAATTGTTCACAATTAATGAAATATGAGAATATTGTTATAATTGAGTAAATGCTTAAATGGTTAAAGTAAATTAAGCACAATTCGAGCTCAAAATTCCTAAAGAAATAGGTGAAGATGTTTAAGTCAATTAATGGATAACTGGGAACTCCCAATCCATGGCACTCCACTCCCAAAATACAGTCCTCGTGTGAAGGCTTTCTTGTAACCTCTTTCTTTGTGAAACATTTACTCCTAATTACAATGACCATGTTCCCAAGGGGGGCAAATATTTAAGCCACATTTGAAATAATTTACGAGTGAATGGTTTCTGTAATATTTTCTATTATACTATATAATCATCTAAAATTGTCATGGTTTGGTTGTTTTGAGATGTTTTGAGAATTTGTGAGCATGTAATTGGAGTGGTGGTGCTTGCGACTTTGGGAGGTTTAGTTGACAATCGATGCATGATGGTTGATGTAATGATTGGCCTTGTGCAGTTTTGGATTGTGAGGGATATAGTTTGGAAATGCATTTGTGAATATATATATATATAGCAATTGGTGGCCGTGCATGGTTGATGGGTGTGGATGGTTATAATAATATAGGACTTTTACATGATGAAATGGATCATTATTCTACTGTTTTTGTGATGTCTTTGGCTGATATGGTCAAGCATTTCAAGATAAGCATCCTCAAATGGTCAAGACTTGGAGATTCATCACTTAAAAAGAGTATTATTAATATTAACATGATTTTGTTCTTTCTTCCCATTAAAAAAAAAGGGCTCAGCTCCCTCATGGAGATCATCAAGGGCATTACCACCACTTGCATAGTCTTCAAATTTACTAGCCTTGCTTGTTAATTTTTCTGTTCTTAAAAGATGTGCTGCCAAAGGGAATATATATAGGCATTATGCAGGGGATATTAGTATGATAACTTTGCCTTTAACGCAGGATAAATGCAGGGTTGAAATGAAATGTATTAGACGAAAGGAAGAATATATAAGCTGATCTCCAACTAGCTAACTTCATTGTGCAACAATTTCACATGTAAAATATTCAATATATAGGCATTACATTATTTCATAATATAATGTATCATTTCTGTTTGTTGAGTGTTATTTCAGTTTGTGTAATCTCTATTATGAAAAAAAAAAAGATCCGGGTTCAACTTGGAATCCGGAATCTAGGTTTTGAAAAACTCAGATTTACCCGGGTTCCAACCCGGGTCTGACCCAGATCAATCCATCCCGGGTTTCGGCCCGGATTTAAAACCTAGATCCGGATCCGGGTATACCCGGGTTGAAACCCGGATGAACAGTCCTATTAATAGTTATAATTATGTGTGTTGATTTGGAAAGGAAATAAATCACTTAAGAAGAAGAGGTGAGAAAGCTTGGAGCATTCCTTGGAAAAAAATAATATAAATAATTTGTAACCCAACTGCAACGTTGTTAACAATGTGTACTAAGAGAGAATATATTTATCGTTTTAGGATGTTCAAACATTGTGTACCCTCTCTAAAAAAAAATCGATAAATATGAATTTACGTGATAAAATTATTTTTTAATAATAGACTTCACATTTTTTTTTTAAAAAAAAAATCTATAGATCTTAGACACATTAAGATTGTATCTAGAATTAAATCATCACTTACTAAAAAATGAGTTTTGCTATACATCAGTCACTATTCACCTTCACACCCTACATCTGATAGTTTTTTTTTTTTAATGGAGTGTTTTTCATATGATATGGGATGTGGGGTAGTGATCAGTGGTTGATGAGAAAAATTATTCAAAAAATAAAAAAACAAGGGGCGCCAAGTTCAACACACCAAGTATATGCCCCATTTGACTACTTTTCTTGGGAGCAAATGATTTTCTCTGCTATTTGTTTGTATCAAATTAAAAGCAACAGATGAAATGCCTATTCGAACAAAAACAATCCGAGCCTTAGAATGTTACCTGTTAGGAAACTCGGCCATTGGTAACAACCCAAAGAATTTATTTCCTTCATGTAGTTTTATTCTTTTTCTTGTAACTTACAATTTGAACGGAACATGGAAAGCATACATTGAAATGCCAACTCATTAACAAAAATTGCAGGAAGGTGTCTATTTCAGACTTGTTTTACTGCCAATTGATCTCTCCCGCTAACCTGTGACAAGAAAAGATAGTGGCTCGATGTGCCTAATGCACCTCCAATACCAAAGTTATAAATAAATAACTCTATATATATATATTGATGCAAACAAAGGAGCTGGACATGCTGATCATATAAGTGGGAATGGAGCTGAATTTGCACAAGACCCTTTGTCACTTCCTAGTGGCCCAATTACAAGACTTAGAGTCAAAAGTTTCAAGGAAGCACTAAATGGGCTAATCCAAGAGAATTTGTCTGATTCTAAAAAGACCAAGATAGGCTCAAATAATAATCAAGTCTTAGTCTATGTCATCAAATCAATTGAAGAGGCTAATTAGCATGCAGAAACGTGACCAGCATGGTCTGACCATCAAAGGGTGTGAATTTGTTGAGTTTCAAGGATATTAAATAGGAGAGTGAACTTGGTCTTGGCTAGGTATGTTAAATACATTGAACTTAGTCATTTAGTTATTTTTGGCTGCCTCTAAAAGTTCAAGAGGCCTAAAAAAACGTGGAGGCTTGTTTATGTTAATATTTGTGTTACTTTTAGAACAGTAGTTATGACTTTTCATATTCTTGGAGGATTGTTCTAAGTATATAAATGGACATTACGAATTTTAATAGCAGATTTGGTCTTCAGAAAATTATTGTCTTTGTGAGGTCTTGTGTTCCTCTTGGTTCTTAAAAGAACTCTTTAAACTTATCAAGTTAATCTTGTGGCATTCAAGCACCAAACTTATCGCCTTGATTCTGGACAGACTCTTAGGATTTCTTGGTGTGGCGTTTCAATCTTTCGTAGTCTTGGTTTTCATCTAGTTGGGTGACGGGTCAAGACTCAACAAATCTTGTCTATACGATCTTGGGGTTCCAAGTCATCATTGTTATCGAGTTTCATCACAATTGTTGGTGGAGTTCATATCATTTGATTAACTTGATAAGTTCATATAGTTCTTTTAAGAACCAAGAGGAACACAAGACCTCACAAAAACAATAATTTTCTAAAGACCAAATTTGCTATTAAAATTCGTAATGTCCATCTATTTACTTGGAACAACCCTCCAAGAATAGGAAAAGTCATAACTACAGCTTTAAAAGCAATATAAATATTAACATAAACAAGCCCCTACGTTTTTTTAGGCCTCTTGGACTTCTAGAGGCAGCTAAAAATAACTAAATGACTAAATTCAATGTATTTAATATACCCAGCCAATACCAAGTTCATTCTCCTATTTAATATCCTTGAAACTCAACAAATTCATGCCCTTTAATGGTTAGACCATGCTGGTCACGTTTCTGCATACTAATTAGCCTCTTCAATTGCTTTGATGACATGGACTAAGCCTTGATTATTATTTGAGCCCATCTTGATCTTTTTAGAATCGGCCCAATTCTCTTGGATTAGCCCATTTAGTGCTTCCTTGAAACGTTTGGCTCTAAGTCTTGTAATTGGACCACATGGAAGTGACAAAGGGTCTTGTGCAAATTCAGCTCCATTCCCACTTGTATGATCAGCATGTCTAACTCCTTGGTTTGCATCATATATATATATATATATATATATATATATATATATTGGCTTGCAATGAGAGATCAAAAAGTTACCTTGGATTGCTAATGTTGCTCTTTATATAGACGTGAATTATTGTTGATAAAGACAGTTCAATTCTTTCCCCGAATCTCGAAAACTCAATTATCAAATTCCTGAGATTTACTTTAAGAAGAAAATGATTAATATATCAAGGGTAAATGTCGCAAATATCTCACTATTTCCTTAGGAGCATATATCTTTGATTGGTGACGGTTACCATATTTATCCCATTAGGCAGTGCAATCTCATGGTGGCGAATGTATGGTACACCCTCGATCTTTTAACTCGTTGGGCCTCCCGTATGAGTCTTACTCGGTATAGTTAGGCCCATATGGTGAAGGTAAAAGAGCCTCTCCAATCACCCCGAAAATTCCTACCATGATGGCATAGTGGGAATTTAATAATTATGAACGGTTTTTGCCCATCGCATCATTGGTTTTGATTGGTTGTTCATACTATTGTGCTTAGGGGGGTTGTAACGACTCTGTGTCTATACCTAGTCACGTCACCAAATCATGGGATCTATCTGGATGCGATCATGCTACCAAACCGCTTGCATTCTCCTTGGGGAATTTCAACATTCACGTCTCATTTTATAAATAACTTTCTCCTCCCTTTTGTTGCCTCTTTTACTTTTGCTTACTCATCTTCTTCATTGTGTGCATTATGTCAAAACCCTAGCTTCTCCTCCTCCGTATTACTTGTTTGTGTAAATGGCTCACTAGAACATTTCTCGACTACCTTCTTGTGGATCTCCTCCTCCCCCTCTGACGAGGTCCTCGTCGGAACCAAAGTCCTCCTCTGCCCACGACATGCCCTATTACAAAGGTTACGATAGGTTGTCTGTCCTCACTACAGCCAACCATAAGAAGTTTGGGATTCATATGGAATTCCTGATTTGGTGGTTCTTGAGGTTCCTCCCCATGAGGTTGTTGACTCCGAGGGCTCCCTCACTGACTGTGCCCTTTCTCATGGGTTATGTCTCCCTTTCTATCAGTCGGTGCATGATGTTCTCGACTACTGGAAGTTGGCGCAGACTCAGCTTCACTCTAATGCTTGAAGAATTTTGATGAATTGTTGCGTTGCTTGGAGAATGGTTTGGAACCCGCTAGAGAGGAGCATTCCAATTTGACTACCCATGAGTTCCTTGCTACCCACACAGTCAGGGTGTTGGAAGGCAATATTTGTAGCTTTCATTCTCGCCCCCGATATTGCCTCACTCGATTCGAAGGCCATCATTTTAATGCCAAATAGTGACAAAAAAAAATTCATTTTTTGTTTTTGGCTAGGGATGAGAGTTCCCCGATACAGAAGCCGATAGGCTGACTTCCCAGTCTGTGTCATTTGGGTGAAAGTCCCTGATGACAAGAAATAGCAGTTACTGTCTCTCAACAAAAGCAAGCTCGCATTGAGAGGGCTTATTCTTGGGTCGAGCTCAACTAGGAAGTTGTATGGATGGAGGCTTGTGGATATGTTTGGCATACCTACGAATTCCCGCAGCAAACTTGCACCAGAAGAACTAAAGAATGCTTGAAGAGTATGAAACACTTCCAATGCCTAAGTAAGTCAGGTTGCACACATTACTTCTCTACGAATCTAAGGGCTGGTTCAACTTACCATGAGTGTGAATTTAGTATATATAGAGTAGGGGAGAGAGTGATAGGGTTCATAAAACAACCCAATCATTTGATTCAAGTTTGGTCCAGGGTTGTCATTATTTGAACATTCCATTATTTGATCTTGGGTAGTCATTTGTATGAGCATTTGAATCCCCATATCATTATGGGAAGGCTTTGTGGTTATCTTATCCGTTGGTTACGCCAAGTGGTTTAGGGCTTATTGTTTACCAACCCTTGTGAATTCTTTGGTGTCGAGTGTTGTGGGATAGCTTTGTTGGGCCCTTAGGCCTTTAAGGCTGGAGACACAACAGAAAAATCAAGAATCTCTTCAACAAGTGGTTGACGGATTGGTAGAGCAGTTGTAGGTGCCAGCTAGCAATGTTGACACCCTGGTCCGGCAAGTTGGGAAACAAGGAGAGCAACCCCTATTGGTGCTATCCACCTTAGCGGCAACCCCCCTTTTGAGGAAATTGGAGGTATACAAACTAAAGTTGTACGTTTGGACTTTTCCAAATTTGATGGGGAAGACCCGAATGGATGGCTCTATTGTGCTAACCAATTTTTTGGATATCATCAAACAAACCCTCTCCACCGTATTTTGTTGGCTTCCTTTCATATGGAAGGCAAATCTTTGACATGGTTTCAGGATTTAGAAGCTTCAGGAGTTACGCCAAATGATAATAGTAGAAGCTTACAAATGTCAGTTTGAGGTCCTCTCAAATTAGCTTAGAGGTTTGACTGAGCCTTACAAGCTCAATTGCTTCCTAGGAGGATTACGAGAAGATATTCGCTACATGGTTCGCATGCTGCAGCCCCAAACCTTGTTGAGTGCATTTGGCATTGCTAAAATGCATGAGGAAAATGTGGCAACATTAAGGCCAGGAACAAAACTAGGACCGAGTTCCACTAAGGTTCCTCTTACTCTTCCAGCACAGGAATCTCGAGCTTTAGTACCAATCTAAAGGTTTTCACCTACACAGATGAAGGAGAGACGTGATAAAGGTTTCTGCTATAATTCTGATGACAAGTGGGCTCCTAGGCATAAGTGTCGTGCAGCCAAACTATTTCTTATGGAATGTGAAGATTCAAGAGATGAAGAAGAAGCAAAATTACATCCTATAATTATTGAAGGAGGGTCTAGTTCTGAACACCAAAAAGGGGAAGGCAGCATGATAGAATGACAATAATGTATTAAATAAGCATAAAGTTGAGGAAATTTTAGAACAAAATCATGTTACATGCTTGTTTAATGCACTAAAATAAAAGTAGGAAAGGTTGATGCATGAATAAAAGGAAAAAGAGTTTTTTTTTCACACATAAGAACACGAAAACAGAAATTCCCCAAAAACTTATTCTAAGTATTACTAATATCCTTCTCTCTCTCATCTCTTTTTCTCTCGCTCTCGCTCTCCCTCTCTCTTTTCTGTTTTCTTTTCCAGCCCTAGCCTCCAGTGATGAACCGCACGGAACAGGAGGGGATAACCAACTCATGGAATATTCGGGAGAGAAAGTGGAGCAAGGGTTGGGGAGCAAGGATAAGAAGGGGAAGATTCATGGAGCGAAAGGCATTTTTTTTGGCAGAGCAGATTTTGGAAAGTCCTTCCATTATGTTATTCTCTATTTTTTCTTTCCTCAACCTAATTCTATGATGTTGTGGTTTTCTTTCCTCGTTTACCAATACACTAAGTGTGAATGATTTCTAAAACTTAGGCTCGAGATTCCTTTGAATGGTTTGTGTTTTCTAGGTCTTGCAATCTCCATTGTATCTAGCAAGTGGTATCCAAAGAGTTCTTTATCATCTATTATAGGATGTTGTTCCAGGATTCGCTTACCAATCCTTGATCCATCGTAGACTGAAGGGCAAGGTGGACTCTTGGATTGTGTGAGACTTTGGTTTTTGTTAGCATACTTAACGTCATTTTGATATTAATTTGATGGAAGATATTTCAGAGATTAACTTGTGCATGAATCATATACATTAGCCAGACATTTTGTTTTTGACCGAATTAGTATTTGAAGGAAATCAAGAAATTCCAACCCTTCTTGTGAAATCAACCTGTGAAAAGGATCCTGCAGCCTAGGTGTTTGAAAAAAGTTTCCTTAGACTTTGAAAAATTGTTTTAAGTTCTTTTTTTATTGAAACTGCAAAGCTCAAGCATTATTGAAAGATTTTCCAGAAAGATTCATTAGAATAGAAACATTGTTCAAATTGAAAGAAAAGAAAGATTAACATTATTTCATTTCTGTGCATAATAAGTCAGACTCAATAGTCTAAGACTTGTTTCCATCCCTTTTTCTATTATCATTCTTTCCAAGTTTGAGTAAATAAGCACATTCTCATTTTAAAACACCAAGATTCAGTTCTTTAACAGCTTTAATCCTTGTGAAATTGACCTTGGTATTTTCCTAGAAACAACCCCATACCTTCTGCACTTGGGAGGCACTATAATTGAAGAGACAAGTTTTTGGCGTCGTTGTCGGGGATTAAAGGCAATTTATAGAATAACCATGCTGCTACGGGGATGTGTGTTTGAGTTGTGAACCTCTTCACACTTTGGTGATATCTGATTCAATCTTTTAAATTATTTTGTTATTTGCTACTTGTTGTTATTTCCTTCCCCTATTATCTGCTGCTTTCTATTGCACACCTCTGGTATCTGCTAGTTGAGTTCAGTTGGGTATTCATATGTCTGTTTGGAATCAAGACCACACATCTCGTTTGGTTAGAATAGAGTCTGTGACATACTCAGATTGTCAATCACTTTCATTTGAGTCATCTTCTGAAAGTCTAAGTACAATGGTTGAGGAAGATCAAGATGAGAGAAGAGTGGGCAATCATAACAGGACCCTTAGGTATTACTTGCAATCTGTTAGAACTATATCACCCTCATGCATCATCCAATCTTTAAATGCAAACAACTTCAACTTTAAACCTGGCATGATCCCTCTAATACCTTATTTCCATGGAATGGAGACTGAGAACCCATACTTGCACATCAAAGAATTCGAGGAAGTGTGTTCCACATTCATGGATAGAACATGCACTGAAGAGGCGATTAGATTTAAGCTATTTCCATTCTCACTAAAGGACAAAGCCAAAACTTGGTTGAATTCCTTAAGGCCTAGATCCATAGGAACATGGCAGGAAATGCAAACTGAGATTTAAAAAAAATTCTTTCCTATGCACAGAACTAATGCATTAAAATGACAAATCATGAATTTTGTATAGAAAGAAACTGAAACTTTTTATCAATGTTGGGAGAGGTTCAAGGATTTGCGTAATGCCTACCCCCACCATGGGTATGAAAACTGGAGAATAATCAGGTTTTTTTTTTAAGGGTTTACAACTTAAAATGAGGCAATTTGTGGAGAAAATGTGCAATGGAGAATTTTTTTAACAAAGAACCAAAGAGGCTTTTGAGTACTTTGATTATCTATCTGAGAATGCTCAATCTTGGGACACTTCAAGTATATATGATAGAATTGAGCCTTTAAAAAACATCACTGGAGGGGGCAAGTATAATCTCAGGGGGAGGTTGATGATTTACATGCTAGGTTATCAATGATTTCTAGGAAACTAGAAACCATAGATGTGAATAAAACCAATGTGGTTCAAGCTGTCCAAAAAGTTCCAGAAAAATGTAATATTTGCGAAGATATAGGTAGGGGTGTAACCGCTCTGGTTCGGTTTTGGACAAAATCTAGGACCGTACCGGCGATTTTTCATTTTTCAAAACCGATTATGCCTCGGTTACCATCCTAAACCGATACATCCGGTTTTATCGGTTTCCGGTCTGGTTCGGTCCGGTTTTCTGGTTTTTTTTAAAATGTAAAAAGTATATAATAAAATGTTACTTCTTATGATAAAATATTATTAATAATTTAATATATATATTATGTTTAAAACATATGATCAATTAAATTTTCATTTTTAAGATTAAAATTTTATTTTATAAATTATAATAACATTATCTTATATATAATTAAATTAATAACATATGATCAAACAAATTACAAATGTTCATATTTAAGATTAACATTTTATGTTATAATTTATAATTTATAAATTATAATATGAAATTATTTCATATATGATATATTATTATATATTATATATAAAACTTATATATATAAATATTTTGTATAATATATAAAAATAATTTATATATATATTTTTTTCCAACTGGTCCGGTTCGGTTCAGTCCGGTTCTGGAAACTACGGAACTGAAACTAGACCGGTTCCAGCCTCTTTTCATAATACAGGAACCGGTTTCGGAGCAGACCGGTTCAAAACCAGACCAACCGGTCCGGTCCGGTCTGGTTTGGTTTGGTCAAGTCCAATTTTCCAGTTTAAATTTACACCCCTAGATAGGGCATCCAACTAGTGAATACCCTACAATTCCAGCATTTACAGAAGTCGTTTTAGACCAAACTAATTCTGTAAACATGGTGGCTAAACCTTATGCAGGTCCATCTTCAAATACTTACAATCCACAATGGAGGGAGGAGTGATCCAAATTTCAGTTGGAGAAATAAGCACCCAGCTCAACTGATGGGATCCAAGATGGGCCTAGTCTTAAAGATCATTTGCAACTTCCAGATGGGTCAAGAAGATCAAGGAGACAATGCAAGGATTGATGCAATCCACTTGGGACAAGTTTAGCAATAGCCCAACATTCAAGATGGGGCTTGAAGGATGAAGATCCAGTTTTAATTCTTTTGATCAGCTACGAAAGAGGGCAACGAAAAGACTTAAAGGTTTTGGGCTCTTGAAGGGTTTCAACTTATTTAATTCATTTAAAGAACTTATTTTATTAGTTTAGAATAATTGAGTTTATTATGAGAAACACTTAAGGGGGCCTATGCAAGGGCATGTTGGGAAAGTTATTATTTTATTGAACTAGTGTTAGGGTTACTGTAGCCGAGTTACTGTAGCACGGCACTATAGTCGAGGCATTGTTCATCCGGGGCACTTTTGGAAGATGGGGGTTTATTTTGGCTAGGGTTTTATTAGGTTTTGCTTTAAATATTCTATGTAGCCTCATTCTAATCAGATTATGAAGTTTATGAAATTTGATGAATTTATTCATTGTGAGTTGAGTTTATCTCCTCTTGTTATTAATTGAACTTTTGAACTTATCAAAGGTAAATCACAACCTTTGTGGCGTTCCTCCTTTGTAATCTGGGTTCTTGAGACAGGTTCTTCAACGGGTCTAGATTTTGATATAATCTAGGTTCTTGAAACAAGTTCTCATCGGGTCTAGGTTCTCCATCCATTCACTTGATTTTGGCTTTCTTGGGGTGTTTTCAAATTGACTGTAGGTTCAAGGGATTTCCTTTCTCGCGGGTTCATATCATCAACCCTCATCTCATGCACTTGTGCCTTACCAGTATGCATCTGCGCTAGTATGGCAAGGGCCATCCTAATATCCTGCACCAACAATCTTGGGACAGAGAAGGAACATTGAGTAAGCTGTCCACCAAATGGCAGTAAACCTCCAGCAATTCATACAAGGGCAAGCTACCATAAATAATCAAAATTCACAAGCTATCAATGATATTAGGGGGTCATTAACAAGGCTAACAACAACTTTGAGTGTGTAGGAGAAAGGGAAGTTCCTTGTACAACCACAACCAAACCCTCAATGCCAAATTCATCAAGTATCATAAATGGCTGATGAATCAAGTCTGAAACAAGTGAAAGCTGTCACAACCTTGAGGAGTGGTAAAACTCTGGAAAATCCCACTCTTGAACAAGGTACCACTGGTAAGGTTTCTAACCCACTTTGCATAGAAGCTGAAAAAGAATACTGCCCTACACCTGTACCTTTCCCCACAAGGTTGACTTCCTTACACAAGGATAAGAACCAGGCTGAAATCCTAGAGGTTTTTAAACAAGTAAAGATTAACATACCCTTGTTGGATGCTATTTAGCAAATTCCCACATATGCCAAATTTTTGAAGGACTTATGCACTATTAAAAGAAAATTAAATGTGAAAAAAAGGCATTATTGACTAAGCAGGTCAGTGCTAACCCAAGTATAGGGACCCAGGCTGACCCACTATTGCTTGCATAATTGGAAATTTGAAAATTGGCCATGCATTGCTAGATTTAGGGTCTAGTGTGAACCTGTTGCCTTATACTGTGTATGAGAAGCTTGGCCTAGGGGATCTGAAACCCACCTCAATCACACTACAATTAGCTGACAGATCCATAAAAATACCCAGGGGGTAGTGGAAGATGTTATAGTCGAAGTTGATAAGTTTTATTACCCAGTGAACTTTGTTGTTCTTGACATGCACCTTTCAATAAATTATATGTTTCAAGCACCTATAATTTTGGGAAGACCATTTCTTGCTACCTCAAATGCTCTATTAAATTGTAGAAATAGTGTTCTAAAATTAAGTTTTGGAAATATGACCTTGGAACTAAATATTTTCAACTTGTGCAGGCAATCCCAAGAAGTGGAAGAAGTACAAGAAGTAAACCTGTTAAAAAGCATTTTTTTAGAAACTTTTCTACCATCTTGCCAGTCTACTGATTCATTAATTGATTTAAAGGATGATTTTGATCCAATTGGTACATCTACTTAATTTTCCTCTATTTCATGTGTAGGGACTCAAGCTGAACCACAGTGGAAGCTCAAGTTTGAACAACTACCTCTAGTGATAGTAGCAGTAAGACCCTCATAGGAACAGATCCCAACATTGGATCTCAAGCCCCTGCCAGTAGAACTTAAGTATGCCTTCTTGGGACCTCATAGCACCTTACCAGTGGTCATCTCATCCTGTTTAACTAATAGACAAGAGGAGAAACTATTAGAGGTCCTAACAAAATATAAAAAGGCCATAGGCTGGACCTTGGCCAACATTAAGGGTATTGACCCTTTAATCTGCACACATAAAATCTACTTTGAGGAGGATACCAAGCCTTCTAGAGAAATTCAAAGAAGGCTTAATCCTTCAATGAAAGAGGTAGTGAAGAATGAGGTTCTTAAATTGTTGGATGTGGATATCATTTACCCCACATCTTTGATAGTAGGTGGGTTAGCCCCATGCAAGTGGTTCCAAAACAATCAGGGTTGGCAGTAATTAAAAATGAAGAAAATGAGTTAGTAGTACCCACATGGGTGACTATAGGATGGAGAATGTGTATTGACTATAGGAATTTTAATGCTTCCACTAGAAAAGACCATTTTCCCTTACCATTTCTCTACCAAGTCTTGGAAAAGGTTGCTAGCCATGCATTTTATTGTTTCTTAGAATGGATTCTCAGGCTATTATCAAATTGAAATAGCCCTGAGGACCAAGAAAAAACCACTTTTACCTGCCCATTTGGAACTTTTGCATTTAGAAGAATGCCTTTTGGGTTGTGTAATACCCCATCAACCTTTCAAAGATGCATGCTCAGTATATTCAGTGATTTAATTGAGAGTAGCTTGGAAGTCTTTATGAATGACTTCTCTATTCTTGGGAGCACTTTTGAGAAATGTTTGACTAACTTGAAAGTTGTTTTGGCCAGGTGTGAGGAGAAATACTTACTTCTCAATTGGGAAAAATGCCACTTTATGGCCCAGCAGGGTATAATATTGGGACATATAGTGTCCTCAAAGGGTATTGAAGTGGATAAATAAAAAATAGACCTGATCTATAGACTCCCATACCTAAAACTTTAAAGGACATTAGGTCATTCTTGGGGCGTCCTGGGTTTTATAGGAGGTTTATTCAAGGTTTTAGTTCAATTTCTAAACCTTTATGTAAACTTCTCATGCATGACACTATTTTTTATTGGACCACAGAACATCAAAGTGCATTTGATAAACTCAAAAACCTGCTCATCACAGCCCCTATCATGGAACCCCCTGACTGGTCTCTTCCCTTTGAAATAATGTGTGATGTGAGTGATTTTGCCATAGGGGCTGTGCTAGGCCAACATAGGAATAAACTTCCCTATACCATTTATTCTGCTAGCAAAATCTTGAATAGAGCCCACAAAAATTACTCCACCACAGAAAAAGAGCTGCTTGCAATTGTTTTTGCTTTGGATAAATTTAGAGTTTACATCATTGGATCACCTGTGATCATTTTCACTGACCATGCGGCTTTAAAATATTTGTTAGAAAAAAAAGTGATAGGAACCAAGGTGGGCCTACTCTTAAAAATCCTTTGCAAGTTCCAGATGGGCCAATTACAAGATCAAGGGCCAAGAAGATCAAGGAAGCAATGCAAGGATTGGTGCAATCCACTTGGGATGAAGCCAGCAAGAGCCCAACACTGAAGATGGGTCTGAAAGAAGAAGAACCAGCTTTGATCCACTTTATTCAAGCTGTGGAAGACATGACTTAGAGATACGGCCTATTGTTATTGGAGGCTTCTAATTTGGTTAAATGATTTATTTTATTAGTTTAGAATAAGTGGGCTTGAAGATGCTTGGCTCACATGTCTTATTTCTTTTGAACTTTTTTTTTGGGAAGGCCTTGTATTTTGGTCAAGGGCTTATTTGGAAAGTTACATTTTAGGAACTAGGGTTTCATCAATTTATTGTAGGGGTTACTGTAGCCGCGCTTACTGTAGCCGGTACTGTTCATCAAGGGTAATTTTGGGTAAAAGGGGCTTTATTTTGGCTAGGGTTTTGACTAGGTTTGGCTTTAAAAACTCTTTATAGCCTCATTTGAGAGTTAGACATTATTGAATTTTATTTGTGAGTTGGTTTTCTCCTCTTGTTCTTGATTGAACTCTTGAACTTATCAAAGGTAAATCACAACCTTTGTGGCGTTCCTCCTTTATAATCTGGGTTCTTGAGACGGGTTCTTCAACGAGTCTAGATTTTAATATAATTTAAGTTCTTGAAATGAGTTCTCGTCGGGTCTAGATTCTCCATCCTTGACCTTGATTTGATTGTGGATTCAAGGGAATTCATTCCCACGGGTTCATATAAAAAAGTTGCCAAAACAAGACTGATAAGATGAGTGTTGCTCTTGCATGAATTTAACATCACAATCAAGGACAAAAAAGGGGTAGAAAATGAGGTGGTTGACCACTTGTCTAGATTAACCTTCACAGATGCTAAACCTACCCTACCAATTTCTGAGTTTTTTTTTTTATGAACACATATTGGCAGTTGAACTTATTCCTTGGTATGTGTAAATTTTCTAGTGACAGGGAAAACACCCTCACAGTGGACTATGCAAGACGTAAAGAGATTCAAGACAGAGCTTAGGTATTTCTTTTATGATGAACCTTACTTATTTAAGTATTGTTCTGATCAAATAATTCATAATTGTGTCCCAAATGTTGATATACCATCTATTCTTACTGCTTGTCACACTGAGGCTTGTGGTGGGTACTTTTTTGCAAGAAAAATAGTTGCCAAAATCTTACAATCTAGATTGTATTGGCACCAAATGCTTAAAGATGCTTTTGATTTTTGGAAGAAGTGTGAACCATGCTAGAAATTAGGAGGGATAACTAGGAGAAACATGATGGCCCTGCATCCTGTTTTAGTGTAATAAATTTTTGACTGTTGGGGTTTGGATTTTATGGGACCCTTTCCCCACTCTTTGAGGCATATTTATATCTTGTTGGCAGTGGACTATGTGTCCAAGTGGGTAGAGGCCATACCATGCAAAAAGAAAGATCACCAAGTGATGCTTAAGTTCATAAAAGATAACATTGTGTCTAGATTTGGCCTGCCTAGAGCTATAATTAGTGACAATGAGACACATTCTTGCAATAAACCAATGGAATACCTTCTAAAAAAATATGGCATTCTTCACAAGGTGTCCACACCTTATCACCCACAAACAAATGACCAAGCTGAATTTGCAAATAGGGAGATCAAACACATCCTTGAAAAAACAGTGAACCCAACTAGGAAGGACTGGTCATTGAGGTTGTTTGATGCGGGCATATAGGACTGCCCACAAGACCATACTTGATATGTCTTCTTATAGATTAGTCTATGGTAAGGCATGCCACCTCCTTATGGAACTCGAACATAAGGCCTATTGGGCAGTTAAAAAATTCAATTTTGATATGGAAAAAGCTGGGTCTTTAAGATGGTTAGTTACAATTGTATGAATTGGAAGAATTGAAAAGAGATGCTTATGAAAATTCCAAGTTAACCAAAAGTGCATATGAAAGCATTACATGATAAAAGCATACTCAAGAAAACATTTGAACCAAATCAGCAAGTCTTGCTATACAACTCTAAGCTTCATCTGTTTCCTGGTAAGCTGAGATCTCATTAGACTGGGCTTTACTTAGTCAAAACAGTCTTCCACCATGATGCCATTGAAATCATGAACCCACAAAATGGAAATACCTTCAAAGTTAATGGCCAAAGACTTAAACCATTTTTGGGACACTTTTCATCAGAGACTTCCACTACAGGACCCCACTGATAATGCAGATTGCTAATAATGCTTTCAGTTGAATATTTTTTTTAATTAGCTTCAAGTTTTTTTTTTCTTTCGTTTCTTCTGCTCTCACTAATCTGCCTTGCAGGGTCTGTTTATTTTCATTTCCTTTAAGTTCAGTACTACCCAAATGTTTTAAAAGTTGCAGCTCAGGTACTATCTTTGAACTTTTATTTTCACATCTTACCTAAATCGGTACAAACATTGAGGACAATGTCCATTGTTAGTTTTGGAGGTGAAGGGTACTAAAGTACAAAAACATGCATGCTATTGGCATTGATTGAATTTGTTTTCAAAGATTTGAACATACTTTAGAAGTTTTAGTCTGAGAGGGAAGTGTTAGGATCATGAGCATATTGATACTTGAATAGTTTAAGAGTAGCTTTATTGAGAATTTCATATAATAAATTGACACTTGAGTAAAGGGAATAGTCAAAACTTTGCTGACTACCGAATTGCCACCTTTACAACTTAGGGCACCTAAGAAGCATTCTACCCTATTGGGATCACTTGATGTTACAGCTGACTGGGCTTTAATGAACCACATCTTAATAGTTTAGAAAGAAACAAAAATAACAGAGAGGCTAAAGTCTCCACCCAAGCAATCCTTACTAAAAAAAAAAAAGAAGAAGAAGAAGAAGAAAAAGGAGAAAAGGGACAAACCAGAGATCATTGGAAAAAAGAGTTGCTTTTGGAAAAAGGCTGTCTATCACCAGGGTTTAAAAAAAGAACATTTTAAAATGTGGTAGCATGAAAGCCAACAAACAGTAATGGTTTGCAATTAAAGTGAAGATAATTCTCTATAATGAACAGCTGTAATGTAGAAAGTGGCCTAATAGAAGATGACATGTAACTCTAGTAATCTAGTCACACACTGAGCACAGTTTGGGAAATGCATTTGTATTATCTGTTTCCTGTGAGCAAGTGATAGCGTATTATGTGAACTTTTGAGATAAGCTACTTTATGAACTGTGGAAGATAAAATAACCCATTGATGGGCACCAAAATAGACCTAGTCTTAAAGATCCTTTGCAAGTTCCAGATGAGTCAATTACATGGTCAATAGCCAAGAAAATCAAGGAGGCAATGCAAAGATTGATACAATCCACTTGGGATGAAGTTAGCAAGACTCCAATAGTAAAGTTGGACTTGAAAGATGAAGATCTTGTTTTGATTCATTTGAATAAGCTATGGAAGAGGGCAACAACATAACTTAAAGGCTTTGGGCCCTTGAAGAGTTTCAACTTGTTTAATTCATTTAAATAACTTATTTTATTAGTTTAGAATTATTGGGTTTAATTATGAGAAGGACTTAAGGGGGGGCCTATTCAAGAGCATGTTGGAAAATTTATTATTTTATTGAACTAGAGTTTTAAAAGTATTGTAGCCGAGTTACTGTAGTGCCGTACTGTAGCCGTGACACTGTTCATCCAGGGGCATTTTTGGAAGATGGGGATTTATTTTGGCTAGGGTTTGATTCAGTTTTGTTTTAAATACTCTTTGTTGTCTCATGTTAAGAAATTTATGAAATTTGATGAATTTAGTCATTGTGAGTTGAGTTTTACTCATTTTATTCTTAATTGAAATTTTGAACTTATCAAAGGTAAATCGTAACCTTTGTGGCGTTCCTCCTTGTAATCTAGGTTCATGAGACGGGTTCTTCAACGGGTCTAGATTTTAATATAATCTAGGTTCTTGAAACGAGTTCTCATCGGGTGTAGGTTCTCCATCTATTGACTTAATTTTGGCTTTCTTGGTGAGTTTTCAAATTGATTGTGGGTTCAAGGGATTCTATTCCTACGGGTTCACATTTGGTATTCAGAGCAAGGTTTTCAATCAGGTCTGATTCTGTCTTTTAATTATTGTATCTTTAATTTCGATTCTAGGGTTTCATTATTCTAGGGTTGCCAAAAACAAAAAAGAAATTGAAACAAAAAGTAGGCTACTTAAATTCTTAGGATTTTTTGGTTTGGCTGAAATTTGCATCTCCTAGGGTTTCAAAATTCTAGGGTTTCTTAGATCTCTAAGTTTGTCAATTGCTTGGAGTGTCGTTCCATTATTTCTCTTTTACTTCATTGTTAAGTCTTGTGTGCTTGAATTCAATTGCTTAATTTTCATAATTGAATATTGTTGTTTGTGATTCATTAGAGAAAAGAAAAGAAAAGAAAAGAAAATTCAAAAAAAAAAAAAAGAAAAAGAAAGAAATGGTAGCATATTCAAAGGTTGCTACATAGTTACAACAAAGAGAAAGAAATACATTTATTGATTGACCTTTATCATCAAAGTGGCTGAATACATCTTTTTAGTTGGTATCTTGGTTTACAATTACTCTTTCCCTCGTATAAATTCATTGAGTCTCGTGTCATTGTAATGTTCTTGTTTCTTGTTCTTTAACTAATTCTTAAAGAACACTATTTCTTAAAAAACTTGAGCGGGAAAACTTTTGAGTTAAAATGCAAGAGAGTGTGAGACTATTATCAGGAAAAAGCCAATTATGAGTAAAACACGAGTGAAGCGCTATTATTTGAGTGTAAACACGTAAGGGAGTGTGTGAGATTTTTCACTAATATTATTTTTGTGCAGCACATTACAATGTCTTATAGGAGTGACTCATCACCAAAGAGGATGACAGATAACTCATCCTTTATGTTGCAAGTCATGCAACAACAGTTTAAGCGGTTGAACTTGGTGTTGGGTAAAGTGAGGGATATGATGGATCATCAAGATGCAGAAATTAGAAATCTACAAGGCATGAGAGATAGAAGGCGACGTGAGTCTAGTATTGAAAATGGGTATGAGAAAGACGAGTATGGTGATTCTTTTGTTACTAGGTGTGCACTCAATACACAAATTAAGATGGATGATATAGAGCAGCAGAGCGAGAACATTTTTCATACTAGATGCCACATCAACCACAAGGTATGTAGTATGATCATTGATTTGAGGAGTTGTAGTATGCCACAACCATATTTGCATGTTAAGTACATTAGAAGTTTTATTTAAGCACATGTCTACTTGTAAGGTCTTATGACCGATTCTCCAGTTATTGTTGTTTTGTTACTATTGTGGAGTCCGATCTCTTAGGCTCAAGTCTTGGCTTAGCTTAAGTAGATTAGTGGTATGTTTAGTGGACTAGTGGTCTGTTATTGTCCAAAATTGTTAATCTAGTTGTTATTAAATATCCCTTAAGCAATGAAGAAGTTAAGCAAAAACTCTTGCATTTATTTTCTGACTTGGAGGTTGATCTTCTCGAATTGATCATATTTGTTTATCTTCATTTTCTGTGTTTGTTGCTTCTAAGGTTGAGACAGTTGATGAAATAAAAGACAATGATATTTTCGAAGTTGAATGTGCACTTTGTTTTGTTTTGTTTGTTTTGTTTGTTTTTTTCCCGAGTTATGGCATTGAAAGCCACATCAAAATTGTGTAATAACCATGCTTCGTTCTTTCTTATAAAAGAACTGTTTTGGGTTGTTACTACTTTTCCATTAGAGGTGCTAAGACTGTTCAAAAGATTTTAAAAATCATGCTGACCAACCAAGCGGAGAGCAAGTATTTAACTCAAAATGTACTGTATTAGGCCTCGTTTGGAAGTTGGATTAAACTGAGATCAAATCAGTTCAGTCTAATTTTAAGCTCACTCTAATTTTAAGCTGAGTCTAACATCCAAACACCAAACTCTCAAATCAGTAAATTCATCTCAACTCAAAATATCTTTACACGTGAGAACCGCAATTTTTTTTAAACTCAACACCTCTTTACACACGAGACCCGTAATATTTTTCAACTTCCTATAAATACATTTAGGTTCATCTTAACATCCAAACACAACTCAACTGATCTTAGGTAGGCCTCACAAAACTCATTTCACCATCTCAACTAAGCTCAACATCCAAACAGAACTTAATGTGGCTCATATACAACTTCATTTTGGACTCCCTCTTTTCATTTGCATTCTTTCTTTATAACAAAGAGGAAAAAAAAAAACACGGAAGCTTTATGTCCTGCGTATTTAACTCTTGTGGACGTAGACGATGGCATTGAATGTATAAATTCTTAGAGCATTAGTAGTGGCCTAACTAAAATTTGACCAAAATTTGATTAGGAAATTCACTTTTATAAATTTAACTACTTTTCAATAACCTCAAATAATAAACTCTTCAAATCTATCATTATTCTATTAAAATATTGATTTTGATCTTTTCATTTATTTTAATTTTAATTGTACTTGAATATTTATTCGTTATTAAAAATGTACACATTAATTTTTTAACGTTTATATTATTTCAACATATATGATTTTCTAGAAGCCTTTTTTTAACAACGGTTATATGCTTCCAACTGATATGTTTTTTAAATAGTCATATTCTTCCAATGGTCATATCTTTCTAACATATATTTTTTTTTCAGCCTTATTTTTTTCAACGTCTATATTTTTAACAGCTATATTTCTTCAACATATATATTTCTCTAACGGTTATATTTCTCTAACGGTTGTATTCTTTCACTATAAAACATTACATTTGCTCAACAATTTTATTCACTTCAACAATTTGAGTTAGTCTATGCAAACATTCACATACAATAAAGCCAAATGCCAAATGTCAAATGCCAAATGCTGTTAGCCTTAGAAGATTCAAGTGTATATTGTATGTACTCACAAAGAAGACCTGATGACTATATAGCTATTAAGGCCTCGTTTGTTTTGGGAAAACTTCTCATCTCATCTCATCTCATCTCATCTAATCATTACAACTTTCCCAACTTCCAATACAAAATAAAATAAACAATTCAACTTTTTCAAATCCCAAAATAAAAATAATATTAAAAAATATACTCTAACAATATTTTATTCAACTTTTTAACTTTAATCTCATCTCATCTCATCTCATCTCCGAAAACAAACTAGGCTTTAAATGTACTGACACAAAGTAAAATCTAGTTACCAAAAAAATATTATTTCGGGACTTCTGAGGTAACCATAATAAACCAAAGTAAAAAAATATTGTTTTAGGAAGCACTACAGACACGGTAAAAAACATAACATTTGCTCACAAACTACATGTTGTTCTGTTACAGAGTGGTGCATCGCCTCCTCCATATTTGTTTTCAGACATAAATCCACTTGATCAGGGTCAACAGAAGGTGGTTGAACAAAATGATCTAGTGAATGCAAAAAATGTAGACAATGAAGTTCAATGTGAACCTGGTAAGTTTTTGTCAAACTTGGAGTAGTCCCTTGAACCCAATACAGGCAGAAAGAGTAATTTTTGATGCCCAAAATAAGATTTGGCCAGTGAAAATAAATTTGGTTAAAAACGTTGTAGATATATTGAGTCTGCTGTAGTTAATTTTTATGCAACCTCACTAAATTTTGGAGTTAGGTTGATTCTACTACTAGTGCTCTTATCTCATTTATTTTCTATTACTTTCCTTTGTCTTCTCAGGTCTACAATTTCTCACCTTGGGTTAAAAAAATCTCATATGTACACATCGTATGGACACCAGATCGTTTTAACAAATCATTAATTAAATAATAAATTTGCGTTGGTCCCAATTTTCATCCTCGTATCATTTGCATGTCGTAAACTAGTCATTGTTATGGTAAATCCCGTGGTATGCACATAAAGAAAAAAAAATAAAAAAATAAAAAAAATCCCGTGGTATGCCGTAGTATGGTTACTCTTACCGAAAATTAGAATGGGACACATGTTATATTTATACATAGTCAGCTATTAAAAAGATGAAATATATATATATATATATATATATATATATATATATATAAAATTACCGAGCCCAATCAGCACAAGGCATTATAAAAAATAAAAAAAACACAATTAAAAAATGGGCGGCTACCCATTTCAACAATCAAGCTTGGATACACAGTTCAGATGAGATGAGATGAGATATTTTAAATAGTAGCTAGTGAAATTATTGAGTTAAGAAGAGATAAAATAGTTTGTAAGAAAAAATGTGTATTTAAATAGTGATATTAAATGAGATAGTTTTTAATTTTTGGGATTTAAAAAATGTTTGGATCCCACTGTTTTATAGAGTACCCAAATTGTGTACTGTTCACGTCAGTTTTGGCACTGTTCACACACTGTTCATGTCAGTTTTCACTGTTTTATATTGTTTATTTATTGATCATTTTAGTTGATATTTTCAAAATTTAAGAGATGAAATATTGTGTTTGGATAACCAAAACTATTGTACGGTAGAACTCCAGATAAGATGTGTCCATCTGTTTTGGCTAACCAAACCAGGCCTAAATCTTGGTTGTCCAAGTAGGTGGCCCTCGCAAGATGGGCCAGTGCATGGTGGCCACCCCTTGGGTGGACCAATCTGCACTGGGTGACTACCCTTTTTTAAGCGTATATTTTTTTAACTTTAAATATTTATTATAATTACGCTTTCTGATTGTGCATTTTTTAATTTTTAAAAGTTGGCTGTGTATAATCATGACACATTCCTTTTCTCATTGGTTATAACGCATCAATCAGTATTTTCATCATTAATTAACAGAATTCTAATGGAGGGATTGATTTGAAATATCTAGGAATAGGCAAAAACTTTGGTCAATATTCTCTCTGATTTTGATTTTGACTCTGATGGAGTCAAAAATTTAGAATTTAGAATCAGAGTCGGAGTTAGAATCGAAGTTCGGACATGGACAAGACGATTGGGGTATAAATTTTTAAATCCCATATATGCATTCTAGCCCCAATGGCCATAATCCACAAGACTGAATTCTCTCTCTCTCTCTCTCTCTCTAAGAAAATCTTTAAAACGATGTCATTTTTCTCTTCATATATATTCATCCTTTTCTTTTCACTAACCCAACCCCTCATTTCGTTCTACTTATTCTCTTCTTCCTCTTCTTTCTTATTCTTCTACTAATTGTCTGAGTCTCACCGTTTCTGTCTTCAATGACACCCTCGACAACAACTTCATTTCAACAAAGCCTAAGAGATGAGATCAAGGGAAAGCCTTGATCAAGAGAAATGATTTTTTTTTTTCCCATTTAGACAGTAGCTTCGTTTTCTCTCTTTTGCGAAGCTTCCTTTTCGATTCGTCCCTTGATGTTGTTAATGCTAGGAAAGTCTTTTCAATCATTCCCTTGATTTCATCTTTGATACGAAAATATCCAATAATTTTTTTATGCTGTTTATTTTTCAATTCGTCCCTTGTTGTTTGGAATCTTTGGATATTGGGAAAGTGGTAAGAAAATTGAAAAAAAAAAGCCTAGCTTTGAGTTGGACTCCGACGCTCTGACTTTGACTCCGGCAACTTCGATTGGAGTCGGAATCCGCTTTGATTCTCCGTTGGAGTTGGAGTTCAATTTGGCCTCCGACTTTGGTCGTTGGAGTCAGATGTCGGAATTGGGCATTTCGCCCACCCCTAGAAATATCACCTTAGAAAGATGCTAGAACATGACATGGTATAAAGAGAAGGTTTACACCTTTTAATTACCAAACAACACGTCACCATTTCAAGAAAATTAAAATGAAACTGGCAATAGGTAATTCACCTCAATCCTTTCTCTCTCTCTCAAGCCAAACGTTTTTGCGCTCTCTCTCTCTCTCTCCTCAAGCGACACCCCTTTGAAGCCATCGCAACCCAAAACTCATAGGACACTTGGGTAGCAGTGGCAAACTGTCTAGTTGCAATCAAGCTAGAGATGCGTGGTTGTTCAACGATTGTTCAAGACAGAGGAATTTTGAATTCACGTCTCCAACCCCAGTGCAATATCTAAGGCAGTTGAATTGCGAGGAGCCACAATTGAGGAGAATTGGTCGACGGGTGTGTAAGGAGACAACGATTTAACAAAGACCCTACACACTCAAGTACTTTGTACAATATAATTGAGACTGGGAAGCCAAGCAATTTGTCCTGCGTTGCTGGTGGAAAGGGACCCTTTGGCCTTTGTTGTGTGGTATAGGCTATCATTTGGAGACTATCTTCATCTTAGAACACAAGTTCGCATTTGTGAATATTCAATCAAAGCTACTTTTTTCAAAAAATTAAACTACTTTCACTGGCCTTCAAGCAGGGGTGGGCATTTCCTCTCAGAGTCTACCTAAGAGCTTCAGGCTGCAATGGCTGGTAGAAAGCAATGGCTGGTAGAAAGACTAGGGTGTGCAGCCTGAGGAGAGAGAGAGAGAGGGAGATAGAGTGGATTACATATGGCCGGTTTCATTATAATTTTCTTGGGATGGTGATGTTTTATACCCTCCTCTTTACATCACATCCAATTTGAAGTTATTCTCTATCATTTTATATAAAAATGCAATTAATAATTCTAAAACAAATAGGGTAAGTTCTATTTTCTTGAAACCACACGCACATAAAACCGTCATTGGAGGGTGTGATAGAGCCACCGAAGAAATGTACACATATTTTGTACCCATTTATTTTTATTTAATGGTTAAGGAAGTATTTTTTTTAATAATTTTGTGATTTTTTTTTATTTTTTAAAAATATTTAAAGGAGTTTAAAAATTGGTTAAAGAAAAATGAGAGAAAAAAGAAAAAACAATTTACACCATTCGGTACCCATTCGGATTTTCTGTGGGAGCAGCAGTACTCATATCCTTAGTAGCTCAAGTGGTAAGAATTTTGGTCTTGGGAAAATTCTCTCCAATATTCGGATCTTGAGTACAAAAAATTTCTAAAAATCCGCATCCCATTAGTGAAAAGCTATTTAAAAATGGTACGTCATCTGTTTACGTAAATTTTGGCAATGATCATTGATATTGGTGAAAATAGACCTCAGAATAAAAAATAAATAAATGTCATTTATGAAACATCAAGTTCTAAAATCAAACTCATCCCAGTGCATATGGAAAGGAGAAATGTAATCAAGTTTCTTCCCAAGACAGCATCTATTGCGTTAATAAATATGCCATTCAGCTGATGGCATAAACTTTTATAAAGAAGAGATATCAGTGGCTGTGTGATTGCATTTCTCTAAGGCATGCTTAACTCATTTACTGGCATGGCAAAGACACCATAGGACATATTTCAAAAACATATCTCATGAGAGTGCAAATAAAAAATTATATTTGCAAGCCAAGCTGGTGTGGACACATCCTCTACACTGTTGAGGATAAAATGAATCCCCAACAGTGTAGAAAATGTGTCCTTCAAATGTCGAAAAATTTGAGAAGCAAATACCATCAAAACCATTGGCTACTAATTTCTACTTGAGAGAATATTAGAGTGACTTGACAGTGCAAAAATGAGCGAAATCAAAAGTCAAATGGAAATTTTTAAGTACAGAGACAAAAACAAACTAATTCTTTGGAATGTTCTTCCCTACAATCTTTGCTGGAGCTAACCTCAAAAGATTTCCTGGCTTACCTGGGACAGCACCTTTAATCATGACAACATTAAGATCATTGTCAATTTTGACAATCTTAAGCTTTCTGATCTTTCTATTGGTTCCTCCCATCCTACCAGGCATCTTCTTTCCCTTGTATACGCGACCTGGTGTTGTCCCAGCACCAATGGATCCAAGAGCTCTATGACTCTTGGAACCATGGGTCATTTGACCCCTTTTAAAGTTGTGCCGCTTGATTCCGCCTGGGGGAAAATTAAACAAAAGAATTCAACTTGAGTCGAACCGCATGATAATTAGACTATATGGCACAGTCAATATCTATAATACGAGCGCGACATTGGACACTAGAAACTTAACATAAAGACAAATTGAAGCTGGAGAATATTTTATTTAACAGTGCTGAGAAATATTCAAGATCTAATGCTTAACTCCATAAAAACATTATTACAGCGCTCACTCAAAGCTCCTTGTGACACTTATAAATAAACATCAATATGCTTTTTATGATGATAAAATACATGATACTTCTATAATGAATCACACTCTTTCACAGCAGTATGTACTCATGAATGTATCTGCTAATATATGTTGAATAATAAGAGGATAGGAGACATGATATATTGTGAAAGGCTGGCAAGAGCTACGATTTTAGGTACAACCTCTTTTTGTGATTCCAATCATTGAAACTTTTGGGCTAGAGTAAATGGAACAGAGGGTCTTGAAACAACAGTTTGGAAGCCAAAGTTCTCAATGTCAACATCTTTGTGAGATTAAAGTGCAACTTTGGACAAATATATTGAGTCCAAGCTTTAAATAGGTTACAGGTAACTAGATGCTTCCAGAAATTGTTTCTTATTTGAAATTTGGCATGCTTAGATCTCCTATGAACATTATCATTTCAGACCTAACAAAAACAAAAAAGAAAGTATAAATGAGAACCTAGAGGCATAACTGTAAGTTCCATCCAGTGATAATTTGTTTGGCTCAGTCCTTTCAAGAACCGAAAATGCAACAGGGAGACCAAAAGCCTTGTGTGTTAAACTGGTTTTTTATTTTAAAAAGGAGAAGAAGAAACCAACACTTTTTGTGTTCCAATAAGTTTCATACCTTCTCAGAAGCGGCAAGAGACAGAAGATACAGGCTTTGAATTTTACTTCCATCACATTTCCCAACAAAGAGAAAATGTATATTGCCATGAAGAGGGGGAAGACACAATCATAAAATGAAACATAACTAATATACAGTATGGTATGAGCAAAACTTTCAAATACAATGAAAGCTAATAGGCAATTGAAGTGAACATCGGCAAAGATCTGATGTTGCTCCACTATCTTTTCTCAAGCAATCTCAATAGGGGAGAAAACAAACCACATCTTGAATAAGCCATTAGCTACACTACCTGTTTAGACATGATCCATGCTTATCCTAAACAGGCAAAACAACAATGCCCACAAAGCTCTAGTCGCGTCACAATGCAAGTGATGGTAAATGGTTTCCTTGTTCCTTTTGAACAAACAAGACCAATTCATCATTTTGACACTCTTTCTCAGATAATCCATAGTTAGGATCTTCTCTAACACTGTTGTCCATGAAGAGAAACACAAAATGCCTTTCTAGGGGAGAGGGCCTCCGGTGGGGTGCTTGGTATTATAAAAAGTTTGAGCCTTGAACTTCCCACTTTTGGAGCAGGTCCACTAGATTTTGTCCTCCCCGCCTCATCCAAAGAGTTGAAAAACATAGAAATTAGGTCCATGCTCCAATCATGTACTGATCTAACAAAATGATATTCCATTGTTGAGTATTGTTAAAATTTTAAGTAATTTACCACTAAAATTTCCAAACAATTAAAAATGATGAATAACTCTGCCAATGCTACCTTCATTGGTTGATTGTAGCACCACACATCATGCCAAAGTGTGATTCTCGTTATACATGAAGTGGCGTACATTGATTCAACGAGATATACTTTGCCTGCATTAAGATTTGAATTTATCGTCTACTCACCTTCTCTAGGTCCAATTTGCATAGGACACCTTCGATTTTTGATCAATTCTATTTGACTAGGTCTAAAATATGTCTTTCCTTGATGAATGCATTCTGAGTTCTAGATATAATTTTTTCAAACACTGATCTCATCTTGCTGCCTAGAACTTAAGAAATAATCTTCCATACACCATTCAATATATGGATAGATATGTTTCGATAGTAGACTTAAATCAGAAGATCTAGGTTGCTTTGCAGGTTTGCATTGTGAGGTGGCAAGGGCGTCATGGGATGATATTTTTAGTAGATCTGGCATTACTTGGGTGATGCCTTCAGGGGTGGTGGATCTGTTTTTTTTTTTTTTTTCCTTTTTAATAAGAAAATTTATTGATCCTCACAATTAAGCATAGCCCAAGTACACAGGTGATATACAAGAGAGAAATATCTAATCATAGCCTACGAACAAAAAAAGAAGCATACAAGTCATTAAAATTAAACCCCCTCTAATACAATAGCCTTAGCCAAAGTAACAAAGATTGGAAAATTAAGTCCCTAATCCCCCCCAATGAGCGTTCTCTATTTTCAAAACATCTTCCATTCCTCTTAGCTAGCTGGAATGGTCTTCACGGTTATTCTCAGGTGGCTGCGGTTTGGAGGATGATTCCTTTGTGCCTTATGTGGTGTATCTAGCTGGAAATGAACGATTGTTGCTTTGAAGATAGAGAGTGCACTTTGGATGAACTTCGAAATCTTTTTGTGCGCACCTTTTTTCTTTGGATTTCTGCCATTGTGGTTAATGGAACTAGTGTTCATGATTTTCTTGTATCATTTTCAGGTTCCTAGAAAGCATTTATGTGTTTTCTTTTGTATACTCCCTATGTACATGGCCAAAACCTATTTCATTTGTACAGATAGAGTTTTTTACTTATCAAAAAAAGAGTTGGACATGGAGAAAGATCACATCAACTGGAATTTCTTGCTTTACATGCGAGCAAGGATTAGTTTTGGGGGAAATGGCGTTCTTAAATAGCATTTTGTATTTCCGTACTCTGTTTTTCTATCTTGATGAATGGCCCACCAGTGTGATTCTTCAATACTTCTCAAAGTTTGAGGCAGGGTGATCCACCATCTCCACTACTCTTTGACATTATCATGGAAGCTCTCTTGGCAAAATGATATCAAGTTCTGTGAATGGCTGTCTTTTTTCTGGTTTCTCAATCTCTCACATCTTCTATTTGCAGATGATACCCTTATCTTTTCTAGATCAAATCAACAATAAATTCAAGCCTTAAGCCACTTCTTTTATGCTTTGAGGCTATCAAAAACTGTAGCACTTGGCTAATCTGTTGGGATGCAAGGAATCTTCCCTGCCTATGAAATACCTTGGCCTTCCATTGGGTGCCTCATTCAAGACAAAGGCTATTTGGGATGGGATAATTGAAAGGATGGAGCGCAATTTGGCTAGTTGGAAGAAGATTTACTTGTCCAAAGGGGAAAGAATTACCTTGATCAAAAGCACCCTGTCCAAATTGCCCACATATTTTTTGTTCTTAATCCCACTTCCTACTAAGGTGGCTCAATATGGTTAGAGAAGCTACAACATGATTTCTTATGGAGTGGGATGGCCGATGAGTTTAAATTTCATCTAGTAAATTGGGCAAAGGTATGTGCTATGATGTTTGGAGGGTTGGGAGTTCAGAACTTGTTGGTGTTAATCAGACCATATTGGGAAAATGGTTGTGGTGATATCAACAAGAAAAGGATTCTCTATGGAAGGTTGTAATAGATTCGAAACCTGGAGGGACTTGGGGCGGTTGGTATTTGAATGAAGTACGTGGATCTCATGGAGTGTGGTTGTGGAAGCATATAAGATGCTAGGATACTTTCTCAAGACACACTTGATTAGAGGTGGGGGGGATGGCTCTTGCATAAAGTTTTGGCATGATCTATACTATAGAAGCATGGTCCTTAAAGAAACTATTCCAGTAGTGTACGAGATTGCACAGGTGAAAGATGCCTCTATAGCAGACCTTATGGAAGTCTCCAGTGGCTTCTTGCAATGGGATGCTAGTTTTTCCATAGTAGCAAAACACTGAGAAGTGGAGGCCGTTGCAAAGTTTTTCAACTTACTATATTCCTCAAGATTGACATTGGGAGGAGTAGACAAGATCCTTTGGAGTCCCTAAAAAGAAAAGGCAAATACCTAGTTAGATCATATTATCAAGCTGTCACTAGTCAAGATACTAATCCATTTCCTTGCAGGAATATTAGGACGACTAAGGCACCATGAAAGCAGCTTTCTTTGGCCAATGGCTTGTGGGCTGACTGGCATCTACCCTGGTCCTTAGGGACCATGGGACTATAAACTGGAGGGTTCAATCCTCCCTACTGGGGCTCTGATGCCTCTAATAAATTGCCAAGCAAAAATAAATAAATAAATAAGGAAAGTAGCTTCCTCTGTTTGGAGGTCACTATGGAAGATTCTCATTACAGATAATCAAAGGAAATGGCAGATCATTGTGATGGATTGATGCTCTATGTGCAAGAGGAGTGGAGAAACCGTGGATAAAATGTTATTACATTGTGAGGTAGCTAAAATCCTATGGAATGATTTCTTTATTAGAATGGGTCTAGCATGGGTCATACCAAGTAGATTGTGGACTCCTTAGCAAATTGGAGGGGTCTATATGGTAATCCACAAGTAGCAGCAATATGGAAGATGGATCCCGCATGTTTATAGTTTTCTTTCTCAACACTTTGTTCCTCCGGGCATTTGAGATAGATTTGAATGTGCATGAGTTTCTTGTATCAAATGTAAATCTTAGTTAGATGTTTCTCTTTTATACGTCCTGGACTCCTGTGTACTTGTGCTATATGCATATTGTTCTATTAATGGAATGAAAGTCCTTAATTTCTACAACCCTGACTTTCTTTGAGAGAGTGCAAGATAAGTAGCTTTAAGGCTCCTTTCAAATTTACCACAAGCATAGAAATCGTTGAAGTACATCTACTTTGTTAGCACTTAACATCCCAGAAAATCCGAAAAAATGGCATAGAGAATCCAGAGACTTATCACTGATCAACCCCTTCAGCACCTCCAATTACTAAATCTCCACAAACTCTCTTCAGTCTTTCCATCCCCTTAGCCTCCTCATCATCAATAGAATCAAAGGTAAGGTCATCCAATTTAGGCGGCAAACTGAATTTTTCATAAGAAAGATGGTTGTAAAACAGCAAAACATGACTTCTATCTCTGTGAGATCTAACCGACACAATCATAGGCTATGAGTTTGACAAACCGCAGCTTCCCCTATATTGAAATCCATAGGGTCCACCATTGGCTCAAATTTTCTCACAGTAACCAAAGCGTAATTCACATAAGATTGAAAAAAAGGAAGGAAAATGGGAGAAAATACAGTCATATAACCCGAATATAGAACAAAGTGGGAAGAGAGAAAGAGAGAGAACCTTGGAATCCCTTGCCAATGGTAGTGCCGGACACATCAACAAAATCACCCTCCTTAAAAATCTCATCAAACACAAGCCGCTGGTTGGGTTCAAAGCCATCCACGGACAGCAAGCGAAACTCCTGAAGGTGGCGCATAGGAATAGCGCCCGCCTTCTGTAAATGACCCATCTCCGGCTTGGTGAGCTTCCGGTCCCTGACCCTGCGGTACCCCACCTGGACGGCATTGTAGCCGTCGGTGGCCTCGGTCTTGAGCTGGGTGACGATGTTTCCTTCTTTAAATCCAACGACGGTGACCGGGACGACCTTTCCATCGGGCTGGAAGTAACTCATCATGCCCAGCTTGGTACCCATGACCCCAACGCCTGCCTCGTAGCTCATTCTGACCACCATAGCCTTCCCATTCCCGCCGGGAGGTTTAAAACTCTGGGACTGGTGCACTCGAAAGAGGGTAAGTGGGTTGTTGTTGTTACTGAAAAAAGAACACTTGATAGAAGAAAATGGATGATGGTTAGAACTGTGGGCAATTGGAACCGTTGCCCTGCACATCGATACCGATAGGCTTGACATCTCTCGTTCTTTCGGAAGGGGCGAATCACCGCTCTCTTATCTCTCTCTACCTTCAGTCCCTTCTTATCCTTGGCAAGATTGCAGCATTCTGCTTGCTTACTGCTGCTTTAGTCCCACCTTCGGTGGGCCCTTTTTGAGTTTCCTATTGGGCTTTTCCTCGTTTGCTACATATTTTATGCATTCATGATAAACCCGAACGAGGCTACCTTCTTACTTTGTTTCGGCCCGGCCAAACTCATATAATCATTTTTTCCACTTTTTTAAAATTGATTTAATTTAAATAAAAAGCCTAGTTATAAACAACTTGAAATTTATATAGTTTCTTAATATTTATAATAAATTATATTTATTACAAAATTACTTGAAAAAATAATATTAATAATATACAATTATTCTATCGAGATTAATTCAGCAGAAATGTCGGAGTTAATTCATTTTTTTGAGATTTAGATTTTCTTCAATTTAGATATTTAGAATGAGAGAATTAGACACATAAAATGAAATCCACGGCAAACTCTCGCTTCTAGCATGATATGGCACCTAACCAGCGCTCAACCACGCCATATGAAATTTGACCCATTTGTCTCTCACGCACACACATTTACCCTCAGAATTTATAATGTGTAAAGCTCTTCTTAATTCAACTTAAGTGAGACTCTTATCACCTATACAATGGCAAGCCCATTCGAAGCAACTTTGGATATATTTATGCAAACCCAACTAGTCATAATTGTTGTCTATAAGATGGATTCCTTTAAAAAAATATATTGAAGATGGATTTGAATTTATAGCATATTCACCACATTAATGGACTTGTCCTTTTTTATAAAATTAGAAGATGTAATGCATCTGGAACTTTGATTCAAAGAGTTTCACAGGTGTTTCAAGCCTTTTCTTTGTTGTCTGCAAATTTTGCCTGTCTCTGTCTCTTTGTGTGGTATATGATTTCTTACTTTTCTTTTATTTCATGTACAACTTGATATTTTATGGTGAAATGTTGAGTAATTGCGGAAAAAAAATGTCGAAAATAAGTCCTTATTGCGACGATTTTTGAGTTTCGCTACTTTATCACAAAAGTGAATAAACAATGCCAACCAATATGCAGCGACTTAAATAACGACGAAAAATTCAAATGCGGCGATTTTAAGGATTTTTTGCGATGAAATTGGGCATTGAAAAAAGCCAATTTTTCTTGTAATGTAACACTAATAATGGATTATTGTTCTTTGTTACTTTTATGCAATCTATTTTCTAGCCTTTTGACTTTACCGAGAGAGGGGATCTGTGGCAACTAAAATAGACTTTTCCCTTTTTTGACCTAGAGAAGGAGAGCATTCAACAAATAATGGATGCCTTGAGGCTCAAGTTCAGGGTCGTTTCCACAACACCAGGCATGAAATTGGATTATAAAGGATACCCTAAAATGGCACAGGATCCTAAGGAGATTGAGTTTTGATTTGTTTCTCTCTTCTTATGAAATTTAAGCTTGTGTAAATATACTAAATAATGATATCAATTCAACTTTCATCGAGAAAGAAGCAGGCATTGATATATATCTAGTTTGCAATCTCTATATCTTGTTTGAACTCTTAACCATTGGCTTCATCTATCAGCTTTACTAGGCTCGATATATAGGAGCTCAATGCCTGATATCAATCGCTTGTCAAAATAATTAGCCCAATACTTTAACATAAATGGAAGAGAGTCATACATGAAACCAACAAAATGAACAAATGAAAAAAATATAAGTTTTCATTCATATAGTCAATTATTTTGTTTGCTTAGAAACTTTGCACTAAATTAAAACTAAGAAGATACAAGCTAAGGGGTGAGGATTGTGGTCTAACTTGCGGATTAAGAAGTTGCATGCGGTTTGATAGAATATATATAGAAAACTGTTTGTTTGTGGCCAGTTACTTCCTGTGAAAATGATTATTTCCTGTTAAAATGAGTTTGCTTTCGTCCTCAATCGTAATTCTCGTCACAAATAATCTACCTCAAATACTCTTTTATATTGTAGTTATATTCACTTGTTCTGGCTGTCTCAAGTTAGAGGAAATATGAATCCAATAAATTTATAGATAAAGGCCTTGTGGTGGTGGGGGAGAAGGGGAGGTGAAAAATGGAAAGAGGCCAAGCTGATCAGATATTTGGACAGGGATTGAGAAGGTTGGAGGTTTAGATATAACTTCACTCCAATTTGTTTTTTGTAGTTGTTTTAATTCATCGAGGCACACTCTTTTTTAATCGCAACCCAAGTGAGTTTAAAGTTCACGAGAAAAAGGTTAGATTAGCATTCAATTAACAACCTCCTACAAGTTAAAAGCTTTTTGTTTTCTAAACGTTAATGGTTGGGACATCAATTTAGGGTAAACAAGCCGAGTTTGAATATGTTGTAAGGGTAAGCTAGGTTGTTTTATTTATTTATTTATGAACGAGTTTTGTAAAGCTCGTTATTGTGTACATTACCTCAAACGAACTATTTATACACACGTACACATGAGAGGCTTGCTTTTGCATTTTTCTTTGATCCTTTTCAAATTTAAAAAGTTTCTTTTTTTAAACTAAAGTAAAAAAATAACATCATTCATTTATCAATTTTTTTTTTTTAATTTTTATAAAACATTATCATTTTATAAATGTTAAAGACAACATCATTCATTTTTATAACTTTCAAAACAAACAATTCCCCCCTTTATGCAAATGTCAAAACTTACATCATTCACTTTTTATTTTTGTAAATATCAAAGACAACACATCATTCACCTTTTATTGATAGAAACGTTAAAAAGTGTATTATTCACTTTTTAAATTTTCAAATAAAAGTTTTTCATTTTTGCACATGTCAAAAAGTGCATAATTCACTTTTCAAACTTTTCACACATATATGAGATAATTGCGGTGACTTTTTGTTCCTAGCTTCATGGGAGGGAGTTGAGAATTATTCTTACCATATCCAATTTGAGTAAATCTTGCCAAAAGCTGCTAAACTATTTACAATGTTAGTAAAACGAGTATACATAATAGATTTGAATTCATTATTGTTCATTCTAAACAGCTCATATTCATGAGCAAAAATGTCAATCTTTTATTTCTTGACTTGTAAAATTTATTCATATGTTACTTTCAACTTACCCGAAATTTCTTTTGTGGACTTGCAAGTCATTATTGTATTGGACTCGTTTCTATTGAGAGCATACTATAACACTTTTGTAGCTTGTGCTATCAATTGAACTAATTTCTCATCTTCATCATCAAGATCATACACTTATTATATGAACCCGCGAGAATGTAATCTCTTGAACTTACAATCAATTTGAAAACTCTCTAAGAAAGCCAAAATCAAGTCAAAAAATGGATAATCTAAACCTGATGAGAACTCGTTTCAAGAACCTAGATTATATTAAAATCTAGACCCGTTGAAGAACTCGTCTCAAGAACCCAGATTACAAGGAGGAACACCACAAATGTTGTGATTTACCTTTGATAAGTTCAAGAGTTCAATCAAGAAAAAGAGTAGTAAACTCAACTCACAAATAAAATTCAATATTATCTAACCCTTCAAATGAGGCTACAATACAAGGCCTTCCCAAAAAACTTAATAAAGCCCATTTTATCCAAAATGACCCTTTATGAACAGTACAGGCTATAGTACGTGCGGCTATAGTAACGCTACAGTAAATTCATGAAACCCTAGTTCCTAAAAAGTAACTTTCCAAATAAGTCATTGGCCAAAATACAAGGCCTTCCCAAAAAACTTAATTCATAAGAAATAAGACATGTGGGCCAAGCATCTTCAAGCCCACTTATTTTAAACTAATAAAATCAATCATTTAACCAAATTGGAAGCCTCCAATAACAATAGGCCATATCTCTAAGTCATGTCTTCCACAGCTTGAATCAAGTAGATCAAAACTGATTCTCCTTCTTTCAGACCCATCTTGAGTGTTGGGCTCTTAAAGAATATGAAAAAGAAAAAGAAATGTTTCTCTTTATCATGCTTTACGAAATGAAATGAGGTTTTATAAAAAGTATGCTCAGTATAAGTGTTCAAATGTATATGTATGTAATGGCCTTCCTCTGCAACCCCTTTTTATGCAACCCAAGTATTTAGTGTATGCATGTGAATGGGTAACTATACGTAATATCTATTGTCTTTATTTTCTATGAAATGAAACGTTGAGGTTTATGCCTTATGCTTTTAAAGGATGTTTTAAAAAGGATGTCATGAACTGGTATTTTAAATGATGCCTTAAAAAATGATGTTTAACCTCATGCTTCTAAATGACATTTTTCTATGAATGGACTGATAAATGAAAATGACTGAAAAAGAAAGGATTGAATGGAAAGAAAGGAATGAAAGGAAATGAATGTTTAGTGTGTGAAAATACGTAACGGCCACGACTGAATGAATGATGGTACCGATGGATTGGGTAGATTGCAATGCTGGGTATGTTGTACTGGTAGTGCACCTAGTGCTGCCCCCTGACCTTTGGCCACGGGCGGAATCCAGGTCCAAAGGAAGACCGCTAACCCTAACACATGGGGCATAACAATGTGTACTAGCCAAATGAAAGTGATAGCAGAATGTATGAATTTTTTAAGAAATGAAGGCACTGGCGGGAGAAATGTTCCATAAAAAGCAAACCCCAATTTTAAGAAAAATCCCGCCCAGTGATGTTCTCAAAATGAATGTATGTCATATGTACATAAGGTACGTATGGAGTGATGAATGCATAAATAAAAACCTATGTTAGTATATTTTTTCTGTATGAAGTAATGCTTACTGAGTATTCGACTCATTTTAGTTTTTATGTATACCCCTCCCCTCACAGGAACTAAATGAGCAGAACGCGTCAGGACAGACACCACCCAAGGCGAAAAGTACGAAAGTAGGCATGAGAGTTTTAAATGTTTGAGAGGCCTGTTTATTTTAAGTTTGATGTTTTCCGTTGTAAACCTCTTTTATTCTCAAAGTACGTTTTATATTATAACATAGAGTATTACACCCTGGGTATGGAAGTAAAAATTTTAAAAGGATCAGTAACTCCCGTCTCCTTTTCTCTAAAACTATTTTCTAAAAAGTCCCACCACAAGGTCGGGTCGTTACAGGTTCATAATCAAACAGGTTCAAAATAAGGTATTTACAAAAATATCTCTAAACTTCTCAAAATTGCTACTAGGGTCCTAAATTTTTACTATTTGCAAATAAGTCTCAAATTGAACCAAACTTTACAAACCCCATATTTTCCATATTCTAAAATTCAAAATGAAACTATGCTAAATTTACTCAACTAGTGGCATGCAAATCCTTGGGGCCTTGATGTGATTTTAACTATACACCTCTATGGGTGCAATGTGTACTCAAATTCATCAAGTTCTAATAGTGATTATAACCTTTGGGTTAAATTAAAACTTATATTTAGGTCATACGAATTCATCTCATCATGGCTCAAGTCCTTAGTCACCATTAATCTAACCTTTAGGCATGCATGATATATCTTAGTCTTTTCCATCAAGAAAAGTTTCAAAAACTGAAATCAAATCATGCATTTTCCTTCTTATGCCAATCACAAGGTTTTCTAATTGCTCATTATTCATTCCTAGGTAAAATAAATAAATCAAAACCTCATGGTTTAACTTACACTAGTCAAAACCAATGCATGTTTGATGATCAACACAAGTTAGAATTAAAACCTACTATGACATGCTTCTAATTTCAAAACTAGACCTTCAAGATTCAATATAAGACATTTATGCAACAAATAAAAATCATAACAAGTCATGCCATAGCTAAAATTTCACTCAAAATAATTTTTGAAAGCAATGATCTCCATTTGACCCGGCTTTGAACTAAGCATGGTAATACCTCAATTAAAACAATTCAAACCTCATTCTAAAATGAGTCGAATACTCAAGGCAATTCTTCAATTAAAACAATTCAAACCACTTTGATGACCTTTTTAAGTGGTGGAATGTAGAGAGATTAGGTACCAATTGATGATGAGTGTGCAGTCCATGGAAAAGGGTGGTGTGGGGTGTTGCCGAGTGATGCTTTGCACAAAAGCCGATCTATTTTTGGCTCCATTTGGGGTGGCTTGAGTCAGGACTCACTTGATGACCGGAGGGGCTCTTGGGGATTGGAGGAGGGAGGTGGCGTGTGGTGGTGGTTTAGCCAAGTGCATAAATGTAACCAAACACAAGCCATTCGATTTGGCTTCAACTAGACTTCCAATGAAACCAATTGGCTCTTTGTGGTTTGGTTCCTTGGAGCCAAAAAGAACAACACTCCAACTAAACTAAAGGGGCTAATGTGAGGGGTTAAAAGACAAATATTCCCTTGGGAGAAAGGTTTAATAGGTGTGAGCTAGGAGCTAAATTGGTATAATGCACCAAGTGATGCATCAAGGTGCCAATTGTGATGTTTTGGGCAATGACTTGTCTTTGCCTCTAATGACATGTGTTGGATCAAGGCTAATATTCTAATTTAGTCTAAGAATGAATAATAATAATAATAATAATAATAATAATAATAATAGGGTTCGAATAGAAAAAGTGAGAAATAATTAAAAAGGAAATTAAGATCAAAACATGGTTTAGATATCACTAATCATGTGTAAGTTGATTAATGCTCTTAACTCAAGTTTAAAACTTAATTTCGGTCCAAATAGATCTTTAGGGGCGTGGGGTACAATATGGGCTTGAGGGAAGCCAATGGTATGGTGCATGTGGGCTTCTAATAGAAGTGTAAAAATTGGAAGACAAGACTTTTGGGCCTTGTTGGGCTAGAGGAGCCTTTTGTGTAAATGCTTTGATGTGGGCTTTTGGTGTGGGTTAAAGAATGGGTCTTAGGTCCAGATTTGAGGTCTTAATAAGGGCTTCAAGGATCAACTAATATTGGGCCCAAAAAGTATGTCTTTCCAAGAGTAGGCCTAAGGTCTTTACTAATACCAACGTAGGCCCAAAGGCTTAGTTCTAAAACCGCCCATATTTAACCTCTTTCTTAGCCCAAAAGTAACGCCAAATGTCACTTCACTAGTGGTCCTATGGTAATCAAACCATAATAACGTATTAAAAACCTTACCAACACTTCTAGCTAAGTTTGAAGTATGACTCTAATGCTAAGAACAACCCAAAATATATATATATATATAACCCAAAAAGCTAACTGAGATTAAGGGAGCTAATGGCTAGGTCTTAAGGGGCTTCTTAGGCGGGGTGTTACATATGGGCACTATGAATTCTTGGTCATGTTATTTGGGTTGGCTAATGCATCCATGACATTTATGGATATACTGGACCGAGTGTTCAAACACTACCTAGATTCCTTCCTAGTGGTTTTCATTGATGTCATAGGGTCTATTCAAGGGATTAGGAAGACCATAAGGGGTATCTTCTGTAAGTGGTGGGGTAGCTAAGAGAGCATTAGTTGTATGCAATGCGTAGAAAGTGAGTTTTGGATGGAGGAAGTGAAGTTCCTCGGCCACATAATTTCCAAGGACAGGATAGTTGTAGACAAAGCAAGAGTGAAGTAGCAGTAGACTGGCTATGCCCCACCAATGTTCATGAGATATTAGCCTCCTAGGTCTCGTTGGGTATTACAACAAATTTGTGGAAAGCTTCTCCAAGCTCTCGGGACCACTCACGAAGCTAACCAAGAAAAACTCGAAGCTTTTCTAAACCAAGAACAGCAAGTGAAGCTTCCAAGAGTTAAAAAAGAGGTTGCCACTGCCCCTATGCTGGCCCTACCTAAGCCACATAATAGAATGGTGGTTTATAGTGTCACTTCCAAGCACAACATTGGGTGTGTTCTTATGCAAGAAGTATGGACATCTTAGAACTCGCAGCTGTAGTCATCACCTTGAAGATTTGGAGACACTATTTATATGGTGAGGCCTATGAGATCTACATAGACACCACAAGAGACTGAAGCATATCTTTAGTCAAAAGAATCTCAATATAATGTAGAGGAGATGGTTGGAGATTTTAGCGACTACTAGTGTGAGATAAAGTATTACCTAGGAAAGGCAAACCTGGTTGTAGATGCATTGAGCCATAAGTATCGAACAAAAGTAATAGCTGGACCTTTGGAGATGGAATCTCTCCTCAATGGGATCAGGAGAATATTATTGGACAGGTCCCACGAATGAGAGTTCTTGACCTTGATGCAGAAGGTAAAACCCTTGGACATTGAGGACTTAATGATGCAACAAGAGAAGGACCCTAGGTTAAAGGACCTCAAGGAAAGGGTCAAAAGGCCAGAGGGCTCAATGCACCTCAGCATTGGTAAGAACGCCATATTTTTTTTTATTAAGGATCGAAGAGTGATTCCAACTGATCAAGGAGTCAAGGGTAAAATTTTAAGAGAGGCACATGTTGCACCACACACTGTGAACCCTAACAACACAAACATATACCAAGACCTAAAGTGACACTTTTGGTGGGAAGGCATGAAGAGAGGAATAACATATTTTGTTTATAGATGCCCCATTTGTCAACAAGGTCAAGTTGTGCACTAGAGACCCCTTGGTAGTCTACAACCCCTACTGATCCCAAAATGGAAGTGGGACGATATAGCAACTGTGAGGACTGTGCTAAAGCAAGGGAAGAGATCACCTCCCGAGGAGAAAAGGTGGGCGACAAGGAGGCGATTGGGTGAGCAAAGTGGCGAGCATCACTACGTAGAAAGACTAACAAACACATTTCAGCAATGGGTGACGAAGGATTTTTGCCCCAAATCAAGCTAGCAAATTATATGTTGACTGTACTAGGGCGAGCAACGAGCAAGAACAAACTCGATGAAAATGTGGGAGCTCTCCAAGATAAAACAGGGGTGCGAAATAGCCTGTGGTAGGAGCTTTTCGAGATAAGAGATGTCACATTTGTAGTGAGCCTGCAAAAAAAAGCTTACAAACCTATATGGGAAACCCTTATTAGGGAAATGACTGCGAGAGTGGACCCAAGGCAAGCTACATGGATGTGCACACCTTGTTCCCATTAATCTCTGACATTCTTCAAGGTCAGAGGGCAAATGGACGGCTGAGATCGAAAGTATCTCATTCAAGCATATCTGGAGTCAGATGCATGTCAGAACTAGGACTTGACAGTCCCACAGTATAAAAAGCATTGGACAAAAGCCAAAACCTCACATTTGACATAGTTAAGTGTTTACCCCTCTCTCCAATTAGAGTTTTCAAGAAAGCAAGTGACTTCAAACCTTGCAACGGAAGGATTAGCATTAGCGCTATTCTAATATTCAAACTACTGTTAAGGTAACTTAACTCCTACAACCGTACGGGAATGTGAGGTAAATATTTGTAATTATGTTATAAGTTTAGGGTATGGATATTCTGTAACTCACTTCCTTTCTTTCATAAAAGTACATTATTCTTAATTATGTTTATTGGTTACCTTTACACAGTGATTTTGAGATGATGAGTTTGAATGATATGAATTCATGATGACATGATTTTCAATTATTAAGTCTTACCATGTGTCCATAATCATGGATGGATTGAGGAGTTCTTGCACCATTCCTACGGCACATTACCACAAGTTTTAAATGGGTAGAGAGATTCCCCGTTTTGATCGAAGTACAACGACTTGTATTGGCCTCACTTGATAACACGAGTAGGTAGAGTCCCCGGGTTGATCGTGCATGGTGTCCTTTGTGTGTTGATCGGGTATAGTGATTCTTCATGTTTGATGGGTTGAATTGGTGAATGAGCACACATGTTGACTAGGTAGAGTGATTCCCTGTGTCGAACGGGTGGAGCGTTTTCCCATTGGGTGATTATAAATATATTTATACTCAAATCAGGGTGATACCTCGCCATATCATGAATAAATATGTTTCTACTCAGAGGGTGATTATAACAGTACACTAGAAATTTAGGGGATGAATATTTTTAGGCTTTAAGAATGTCGTGAAATTTTCAAAAGATTTCACAAATCAAGCAACCGCTTAGGTTTTATTATGTCAACATAGTCGGTTTCTTACCTGCTATGGAGACATAAGTGATTTTTTAATTATTTGATATACTTAGGAGTATGAGTTTGAGAAATGAATTGAACCATTAGGTTCAAATGGTTATTTAGGATTTTATGGTGCAATAATAAGAATCCCTCTCTCCGGATGAAAAGTGTTCGAAAATACCTTTTGATTTAATTGAGGGACTTAGAAGTCAAATTTTGTGAAATGAGTTGCACCACTAGACTTTTAGATAATTACAATTTAACAGTGTAATAATAATTTTTGTAAATATTTGGGTGAATAGTAATACCCAGGATAGAGCCATGTGGCACTTGGTTCAGACGAATGTCGAATCGTAGTGTATATTGTCCAAATCATCCTTAGGGAGTTTTTAGTAGACACTTGTCAAGATTTTAGCCACACTTGATGAATAGTGTAGGACACTTGGTACAAAGAGGAACCATAAGATAGAAATGTGAAGGAATGCAAGGCAAATCAAGCCACCTAAGTCAAACACTATTCCATCCAACCAAATAATTTGTGGTCAGCCAAAAAATGGTTTCTGTAACAGCCCGCTAGGAATTCAAAGGTGGAATTTCTATTAGCTTTAAAAACCTCGTGAAAACTCCATAAGTTTTTACGAATCGACCAATCGTACAGGTTTTAGTCTGTCAACATAATCAGTATTATTAGTCACTATGGTGCCAGAAGTGCGATTCTAATTATTTGAAGTAGTTATAAGTGTTGGAATGTGTTATAGTCTGCCCTATTAGTCCATTTCATATTTTCGGACGAAACGCCTGTTCGAAATTATGAAATTATTTTTAGGGGCACTTTGATGTTGAATTTTGATAAACGATTTTCACTATAGGTTAATATGAATATTTAGAATTTTTTCGAACTAAGTTTATTATGCATTTTTTTGGAGTGTTAAGTTTATTATGCATTTTTTTAGAGTGTATAGTAATCTCGATAAGCGCACCCAGTGCAGTGTTTTGAAAATCAGAGTGTGGAATGTCCAAATTAGATTAGAGAAGTTTTATTTAGACACTTAGCAAGATCTTAGCCACACTTAGTGAATAGTATTAGACACTTGGCACAAAGAAGAACCATTAGATAGATTTGTGAAGGAAATCAATGTGTGAAATCATGCCACTTAAGCAAAACTTTGTTTCATCTGATCAACCAAATTGTGCCAAATCAAATAGGGTTTCAATCTTAGTGAAATCCTAAATGGTGGGAATCCAATTGAAACCCTAAAATCTTGGTTGAAACCGAAACCCTAAACGGTTTCCCAAATCCTAAAGTTGGCCTCTAAACCCTTTCTAATCCGATTTCTAGCATTGTGTTTAATCACTTGATTAAATCACTTCTACATGCTCATGCTATTAATCCTTCAAATGTGTGTTAGAACATCACTATCCAACCTTGTTAACCTTGAAAAATTGATTGGGCCAAGTAATATTAGATTTGGGCTTGATAGCAACCCAAACCCTCTTAAAACCCCAAAGTTATTTGGTTTAGGCCCATTAAGGCCCACAAATTTGACCACATTAGCATTGCTTCATGGCTAAGTTTTGCTCCCCCACTTGGCTGGCCAGATATTTACAAAGAAGGGCCTAGAAGGTTCTTGAAGTACAAAGATAAAAGGCCACATCACTCTTTCACTTTTACACTCCACATTGAGAAAAGATCTTGGGCTCATTTTTGTTTATTGTAATGAGAAGAAAAGGCCAACACTCAAGCTTCCTATCAGTCCTATCACTTTTCATAACTTGTGTAAGAGGCTCTCCAGTCCACTTCCCATGAAAAGCAACCCTCCTTTACACTTTTCCTTGATAGAATACAAAAGACACTCTCGGGTAGTTTTTCTTATCTCTTTCAAACACCTGATTCGAATTTTTTGTAAGTTTTTTCTCACAAAGTTTCCTTCATGAAAGTTGTTCCTCTTTTAGTCTAGTTTATGTGGATACATTATTTGTTCATTTGGAGATCATTTGATCAATAAAAGGTTGTTTAAACCCCATAAAGGTCATTCTGGACTATAAATTAGAGAATGTGTTATATTTTAGAGTTTTGACCAAGCTAATGAATAGATCTTGGTCCAAAATTTTTATGGAATACTTTAACATGTGTATATGATTATTGGTTGAGTATTTGTTGCATGATTAAAATTTTTGGTGATATATTTTCCTAGATCTAGAAACTTAGAAATTGGAAGAGGAAAAACAATTTATGTTTTGAGAAAGTTTAAATCTTTTATGTTTAATCTTACTCCAATGACTTTGCTATTTTTATTGGAATATCCTAACATGTTAGAATGTTATTTTGAAGATATTTTATGACAGTTTCGAAGATATGGAATTTTATGCAAGAAGATTTTTGATTAGGCCAAAGTGATGATGTTCTTGGCTAAATTTATATTTTGGTTGATTTTTAACCATGTGATCTTGAGTTTGAAGCTTGGATCTGTTTTAGGACACCTTTTTAAACAATGTGATATTTTGGTTTGAAGATCACATCTTTATAAGTCATGGATCAAGAGGTTGATCAAACAAGTTAGAAACAAAATCTGTTTTGAACTTAGAAGAAAAACTAAAAAGTTCAAGTATGGTTTTACATGTATGTCATGCGATGTAATATTCACTGCCACATGTTATGCCATGTTACGAAATGTAGTATGTTACATGTTATGTCATGTTATGAAATATTGCCTGTTACATGTATGCCATGTTACGAAATGTTGTCTATTCCATTTCTGTCCCAAAGTATGTCACGACTGTCGTCTTACGTTCACGCCATGTTACGCTACGTTAGGACTTCTGTTTTTTTGTATTCATGTCATCCCATCTCGAATATAGTTTGTGTATCTCAAGAATAGTCTTGTTAAGTTATTCATGTCAATCACGACCCTAAACGCTAGGATAGAATAATATCCTAGTGGAACTCCTTTGTTCCCGCTAGAGTGTCTAAATAGGTGTGAAATTGCTTGGGTTGACATAGTACAGTCAACAGGTTGCGAATGGGGCCTAACTAGCTGTTCACCAGAGCACGCTAGGCACTAACACCGATGGAACCACACTTTATTTTACGTGTGTCCAAAACAAGTGTGGCACAATCAATTCATGGGGTCACAACAACTATGGAGCATACACTAAGTGAGACACAACGATTGTGACATGTGGAATACGTGAGGCTACAACAATTGTGAAGTACGTATTAATGCACTCATAGCTAGTATAGACACCTGTGTTGTGATGCGGCAATCGGTAGGGACACATAGTTCAAGGGGATCCGTGTAGCACCCGTATGGTTACTTTATTAATTAAGTCTATTGAATAAGATTCCAAGTTCATGTATTTCACGTTCAAGTCATGTTTCGTTATGTTATGTTCAAGTTTACGTTCATGTCAAGTTTCAAGTTTATGTTACGTCAAGCAAAGTTTCAGTTTCAGTTCAAATTATGTCAGCTCATGCCATGTTATGTCAGGTCACGTCATACTTATTATTTCATGCCATGTTATGTCAATTTATGTTATGTTTACTATTGACTTTGATTGTGCATTCATGCTTTTATTGTCATGCATGCATCATTAACCTGTGTGGAAGTTTCATGTTAACTTGCTGAGATTTATAATCAAATCTCAACGTGGTAGTCCCAACTATCATTCCCCCGAATGGTAGGCAATGTGTCAGGAACATAGCAGGGAGCGGACACTGGTAGACTGGAGGAAGTTGACTAGACACCGCAGACGCGACGCGAAGCTACATCTTCCATAGTTAATTTTTTTTTGGAAGTATTCTGGCCTCGTCTTTGAGTTACGCGAGTTACTTGACGAACTGGCCCAATAGTGTATTTTGGTAATGTAAATATGGAGTCTGGTCTCCCATGTTTAGAGATTACAGTCTTCTGAGACCCATACTATAATCGTAGATGTTTATTTTGTTAAGTAAGAATGGATTACGCTTTAATGAATTGAGATATTATAAGTTTGGTGCATAGTATTCCTTAAAAAATAATTATCCACTGCGAATATTGCATAATGCTATATGCATGTTAGGAACAATGCCTCTTATATGTCATGAACGGGGGCAGGTAACCTTGTGTTGCATATCTCGACACTTCAGATGTTCATCCGATGTTGTATTTTTTAAAACCGATTATGTATCGGTTACCCTCTTAAACCGGTACCTCCAGTTTTACCAGTTCTGGTCCGGTTTTAATACAATACAAATTTGTCATAAAAAAGTTATAATTTATAGTAATTTAGTATAACTAATTTAGTATTAGTATAAATATTAGTTAAAGTTATAGTAATTACTGATTAGTATAACTATATATTAGTATTGTTATAGTAATTTTAATTTAGTATAACTATATAATAGTACTAGTATAACTATCAATATAACTATATCACTATAGTATCATATAGTGATAGAGTATTAGTACAATTAATATTACTATAATAATTTATATAGTTATTTATATATAGATTTAAAGTGGATTATTAAAACTAATAGTATTAGTAATAGGGTATAAAATGTAATTAATATACCAATATACATTAGTGTACTAATATATACTAATTAATTCAGGAAAATGTAATTAATATACTATTGTATATTGGTATTACTAATGTATTATGTATTATTGATCAAAAGGAATATGTTGAGAATTGATTATTAGGCCATAAAATGTTATTCATATATATATTTTATGCTTAAAGCATATGATCAAATAAATTTAATTATAATTTATATTATTATATATATTATATAATATTAAAAAAATTAATTTAAAATATATAATATAGTGAACCAGTCCTGTCTTAAAAAAAGTAGAACCAAAATCGGACCGGTACCAGCCAGTTTTGGAACTAAGGGAACTAGTCCAAAACTGGATTGATTCCACCGGTTCGGGCTAGTTCGATTCAGTTTTTCGATTCTCAGTTAATTTTTACACCCCTAGTATATATGTTCGAACGTAAATTAACATACACTCAAAGTACAAGTGACACTGCTTTGGAATTTGGAAACGTTTTTCTTGAGCTGATTGTTTGAACGTTGCCAGTGGCACTTTCGGACGGACGTTCATACCCAGAAATGGTTGATTTGACTCAGCCATTTTCGATTTTCTTAAATAAGACGTTAATCTTGTAATGGCCACAATAGAAATTAAAATATACACGAAGTGTAGACTATCTACAGTGACCATTTGGCCATTGGCCACTCATGGTGGTTGGAACATTAAGTTACAAATTTGGCCCCAAATGGATTTCAGTTCATATTGAAACCCCTTAAAAACGTTAAAAAAAAAATACAATAAAAGTGATATGAACCCGCAGGAATGGAATCCCTTGAACCCACAATCAATTTGAAAACTCCCTAAGAAAGCCAAAAAATCAAGTCAATGGATAGACAATCTAGACCTGATGAGAAGTCGTTTCAAGAACCTAGATTATATTAAAATCTAGACCCGTTGAAGAACCCGTCTCAAGAACCCAAATTACAAAGGAGGAATGCCACAAAGGTTGTGATTTACCTTTGATAAGTTCAAAAGTTCAGTTAAGAACAAGAGGAGTAAAACTCAACTCACAATGAATAAATTCATCAAATTTCATAAACTAATTAAAATGAGGTTACAAAGAGTATTTAAACCAAAACCTTAGTAAAACCCTAGCCAAAATAATGTCCCATCTTTCAAAAATAACCCTGTGTGAATAGTGCCACGGTTACAGTACGACGCTATAGTAACTCGGCTACAGTACTTTTGAAACCCTAGTTCACTACAGTACTTTTGAAACCCTAGTTCACTACAGTACTTCTTGAAACCCTAGTTCAACAAAATAATAAATTTTCCAATATGTCCTTGACTAGGCCCCCCCTTAAGTCCTTCTCATAATTAAACTCAATAATTCTAAACTAATAAAATAAGTCATTTAAATGAATTAAATAAATTGAAAGCCTTCAAGGGCCCAAAGCCTTTAAGTCATATTGTTGCCCTCTTCCATAACTTATCAAATGAATTAAAACTAGAACTTCATCCTTCATGACCATCTTGAGTGTTGGAGTCTTGCTAGCTTCATCTCAAGTGGATTGTGCCAATCCTTGCATTGCCTCCTTAATCTTCTTAGCTCTTGACCTTGTAATTGACCCATCTGGAACTTGCAAAGAATCTTTAAGACTATCTTGGTACCCATCAAAAAGGGAGAGAGATGGACACTAACTTTTTTTGTGACAGTTGTGGTGGTGATTGACGGTGGCGTTGGATGGAATTGATGGCTGAGTGTGACGGTTCAAATTTTGGATGTGGGTGGTAATGTTGTTCGACGTTCGGAGGCACTACATATATACAAGTAACATTCGGATGTTATAACTAATACGTTCAAACATTATGTTATTTCTCGTACTGTCCGGACATTGATTTTAAACGTTCAAACAAAAAAGGAATGATTTTTTTAAAATTTTTACAAAAATGCAATTATTATGTTTGTGGTAATGCTCTCGGTATTAATATATATATATATATATATATATGGAGTATGGGATATATTTAGATATAGACTAGGGAAATATTATACGGAGTTAGTATATATATGTACTATAGTAATATATCTAGTAATGCATATAGTAATATAAGCTTCTATACTAACTATATAGATTACTCACTACAACAGATTTTGTCACAAAAAATAACCAAACCATCACAAATACCTTTTGTGACGGTTTGAGACCGTCACCATCACCATCACCTAAAAGGTGTCACAAAGTCTTTGTGGCACTTTACTAACATTTTTCAATGTTACTAATATTTTTCTCTTTGATCCAGGTGGAGATTCGAGGTCGAATCCTTTTGAGGAGAGTGGGAATGATGGGAACCAAAGTGTGCCAGTCTTAAATATCTTTTGCAAGTTTCAGATGGGTCAATCATAAGATCAATAGCCAAGAAGATCAATGAGGCGACACAATCCACTTGGGACGAGTCTAGCAAGAGCCCAACATTCAAGATGGGCTTGAAGGATGAAGATCCAGTTTTGATTCATTTGATACACACTATGGAAGAGGGCAACAATATGACTTAAAGGCTTTGAGCACTTGAAGGCTTTCAACATGATTAATTCATTTAAAGGACTTATTTTATTAGTCTAGAATAATTAGATTTATAATGAGAAGGACTTAAGGGGGCAGCTATTTAAGGGCAAGTTGGGAAATTTATTATTTCTTATGAACTAGCATTTTTGGGAAGGCCTTGTATTTTGGCCAAGGGCTTATTTGGAAAGTTACTTTTTAGGAACTAGGAATTCAAGATGTTATTGTAGCATTACTGTAGTCGTGACACTGTTCATCCAGGGGCATTTTGGGTAAAAGGGGCTTTATTTTATTTAGGGTTTTAATTAGGTTTTGGTTTTGAAAACTCTTTGTAGCCTCATTTTAAGAAGTTTATGAAATTTGATGAATTTATTCATTGTGAGTTGAGTTTTACTCATCTTGTTCTTAATTGAACTTTTGAACTTATCAAAGGTAAATCACAACCTTTGTGGCATTCATCCTTTGTAATCTGGGTTCTTGAGACGGGTTCTTCAACGGGTCTAGATTTTAATATAATCTAGGTTCTTGAAATGACTTATCATCAGGTCTAGATTCTCCATCCATTGACTTGATTTTGGCTTTCTTGGGAAGTTTTCAAATTGATTGTGGGTTCAATGGATTTCATTCTCGCGGGTTCATATCAGGTTTATTGTTCAACCATCACAAAAAACTTTTTTGTGACTGTTGGAAGTCTCCCATTAGATGTAACTTTCAAATGTGATGTTTTTTCATGACAGTTAAAATCTGTCACAAAAAGTAACGTTTGCACGTAAAAACCAATGTTCGAATGTTAACCCGACCGATTAACATTATAACATATAAAATTAGATGTTCGTTTTTTTTGCTTTGCATGAATGATATTTAAGTTCGTTGTTTCTCGGAGAAGTTTGAATGTAGCATTCAGATATTAATGGAGAAGCGTTTGAACATAAAATTTTTAAAGTTCGGATGTTGGGTTATCATTCGCACGTATCTAATCTAATCATTCGAATGTTTAGATTGTTTGTGCATTGAAATGAACGAATGTAATTTCTTACGTTCGATCATCTTGCTTGAATTTGGTGGTATTTTGTTCAAACGTGAAGCCATGTTCAAACGTTTGTTCTTTACATGCGAACGTTTTGATCCGAAATAGTAATTTTACAAAATTAAAAAGCATACAAATTGTTTCATATTACATCATACATATAACAATTAATAATGTCTTATAGAGTTGCAAAAATAGACAATAAAAGTTTCTAATAAAGATAATGATGATAGTATATTGATCATTTCTTCTTCTTTCCTCACCCACAGCGATCCTTCTGAAGTGACATAACACATTTCATCTGAACCACCATCTCCCTCTGTATTTGCTCTTGGATTTCAATGTGTATTATCTCATTGCAATCTCTTTGTTGCTCCTACAAATGCATCTCTAAATCAGATTATCGCAATAAGAGAGACACCAACTCCTATTGTCTTGACAAAAAGAATTGAGAAAGCTGTATTTTTCTGTTATTTTATTTCCATGTCAAAAGGCTATACACATATATAGATCACCTCATGATCTGATCAGCAAGGAAAGAAAATAAAATCTCACCTAATTCCCTTGAATGAAGGGATTACAAATTCCTAAATATGTGAAGTAAAGGTTATCTCCAAAACTAACGTTAATCAAATCTCAACAAATCTTAACACTCCCCTTCAAGTTGGAGCATGTATATCCAGCATGTTCAACTTGCTTCTTAAGTCTTTAAACATGTTTCCTCCAGGAGCTTTTGTAAAAACATCTGCCAGCTGCAATTGAGATGGAACAAATTCTGTAACAGTTTGACCTTCTTGTATCTTTTCTCTTACAACATGGCAATCGAGTTCTATGTGCTTGGTACTCTCATGATATACTGGATTTGCTGCTATGTGAAGTGCAACTTGATTATCACATAATAACTTTGTGGAAATCTGCATGTCATTAAGCAAAAATCTGAGCCAAGTTAGTTCACAAGTTGCTGTTGCCATGGACCTGTACTCAGTTTCCGAGGATGATCTAGAGACTGTTTTTTGTTTCTTGGCTTTCCATGAAATCAATGAATTTCCCAAGTACACACAATAACTTGTAGTTGATCTTCGAGTCATAGGACAGTTTGCCCAATTTGCATCACAATAAGCCTTCAAGTTGAAAGAATTGCTTGCTGAGAATAACAAGCCGAGACCTGGACTTCTGTTAAGGTATTTAATAATGCGAAGAGCAGAATCCCAATGAGGCTTTCTAGGTGCATATATAAATTGGCTTAGGATATTGATTGAGTATGTAATGTCTGATCTTGTGATTGTGAGATAGATTAATTGCCCAACTAATCTCCTATAGCGCTCTGGATCATGCAGCAAATCACCTTGATCATCTGTGAGCTTTAGATTTACTTCTATTGGAAAGTTTGAAGGTTGAGCACCCAAGTAACCAACATTATCTATAATCTCTAAGGTATACTTTCGTTGAGAGATTACAATGCCTTCTTTGGACCTTGCAACTTCCAAGCCAAGAAAAAACTTTAAAGAATTGAGATCTTTGATATGAAATTGTTGATGCAAAAAATCTTTGAGACTCTATATAGCACTAGCATCATTGCCTGTTATCACTATGTCATCTACATAGATAAGCACCATAGTTGTAGATGGACCTTTAGTCTTAACAAATAAAGAATAATCTGAATGTGATTGAACAAAACCAGCCTTTTTGATAGCATGAGAGAATTTTGCAAACCAATTTCAAGGGGCTTGTTTAAGTCCATAGAGGGACTTATGCAGTCGACATACAAGCTTATCCCCTTGTCGAAAAAGACTCGGTGGTGGAGTCATATATACCTCTTCTTCTAAATCACCATGAAGGAAGGCATTGGTCACATCCATTTGATGTAATGGCCATTGTTTAGCAGTAGTAGCAACAAGAAGACATCAAACAGTTGTTAACTTAGCAACAGGTGCAAATTTTTCAGTGTAATCCAAGCCTTCATGTTGAGAAAATCCTTTGGCAACTAACCGTGCTTTGTAGCATTCAATTGTGCCAATGGGACGATGACCAGTAGGCAAAGGAACCAAAGGCCATGTCTTTTGAGTAGTGAGGGCATCAAGTTCACATTGCATAGCCTTTTGCCATGGGTGGTTCGAGAACACTTGAAATAGCATTGACAAAATGTTTATGATTAGAAGATAAAGAATCATATGAAATGTAGTTACTTAAAGGGTACCAAGTACCTGACTTGGATGAAGATTCCTGGTCGGAGGTTGCATTTGATCGCATTGTACTCACTTGTCCACAATGAAATCTTGAAGAAGGATGGATGGTTTTCTGGTATGTTCACTTCTACGAAGAGGTGAGGTTGGAGATGAGACAGGAGATGAGGGATTTTCTGTGGAAGTAGTCTCGGGTAATAGTGAATTAAGTGGATTTGGAAGAGAGGGTGACTCAGTAGGGTATTCTTATCTCTGGTTGAGAAATGGTTGTGGCTGGGGAGGATTCTGTGGTATGAAAAGTAAAAATTTCCTCATGAAAGATGACATCTTGACTTGAGAACAATTGGTGAGTTTTGAGATCATATAAGCTATATGAACAATGGGATAGCCAACAAAGATGCATTTTCTGGCACGAGAGTCAAATTTGTGAGTGGGGTGCAGGTTTGTTGCATAACAAAGACATCCAAACTCTTGTATATGAGAGTAAATGGGTGGCTTGTTATACAATAGTTCATAGGGAGATTTATGTTGCAGCACAGGGGTAGGAAGTTGATTGATAAGATAGGTGGCAGTGAGCAAACTCTCCCCCCAAAATTGCAATGGAAGATTAGCATTAATTCTTAAGGCTCTGCCAACATTTAAGATATGTTGATGCTTTCGTTCAACTACACCATTTTGTTGAGGTGTAGATGGACAAGAGCTTTGAAATGATAAGCCAAGATTGGAAAAATATGGTTTCATTGATATGAAGTCTAAGCCATTATCACTACGAATACATTTAACTTGGCAATTAACCTGAGTATTAACAAAGGAGATGAAGGTTTTTAGTAACCCTTGTGTTTCGGATTTGAATTGCATGAGAAATATCCATGTCAATCGAGTATAGTCATCGAGAATGGTTAAAAAATAATGTGCTCTTGTATGAGTTGCAGTATGAAGGGGTCCCCAAATGTCATAGTGAAGAAGATCAAAAGAATGTAAAGTTTGAATAGTACTAGAAGCAAAAGGTAGTCGTGTTTGCTTAGCCAAATGGCAAGTTTCACACAAATGCTGAGAATTAAATACAAATGAAGGAATAACATGACTCAAAAACTGTGAAGGTCCCTTGGAGGGATGTCCTAATTGCTGGTGCCATGGAATTTTTGGAGTGGAGTCCACATGATAAGTGATCGGTGTGGTAGATGATGCATATTTTATTGATGGCAAGAAGTAGTACAATCCATTAATTTGCTTCCCCAAACCAATCATCTTCTTCGAAGTTAGGTCCTGCAATACACAAAAAGTACGAAAGAAGTGAATAGAATAATTTAAGGCAGCTGTGAGTTGACTAACCGACAATAAATTGACATGGAAAGATGGAGCACAAAGTATGTTTTTAACATGCATGTGGGTTGAAAGTTGTGTGGAGCCTATGCTAGTTATGGCAGAGCAAGCACCAATAGGCGAGGTTACTTGAGAAGAGAGAGGAGAAGTAATTGGAACAGATGTGGCTATTTGATTAGTGGCGCCACTGTCCATGATCCAGTGACTCAAGTCTGTCTTTTGTGCAGTAAAGGAAGAACAAAAATGGGCAGAAATACCTATATAGTTTGCTTGGACAGGTTGTTTACCATTAAAAAAGGCTATGATTTTGGCAAGTTCTTTAGAGGTAAATTGAGGAGTAGGATCGATGGAGGACTTGTGTGTAATGATTTCTGCACTGGCTTGGTGAGCAACGGTTTTTCTGCTTCGATTGGGTGGCTGAACTTCTTTGCCATGCAGTTTGTGTCCAATGGGGAATCCATTGAGAAAATAGCATCGCTCCACAATGTGAGTAGTGCCTTCACAATAAGAGCAATGAAGAGGTTTTCGATTGCCTTGAGGCTTGGAATGAGTGGATGACCACTGTTTTGGTTGTCTTGAAGCCACAATTTGTGACTCCTTGGAGTTGTCATAAGTATGGATACTCATGACATGGATAAGATCACTGCTTTTTGTTTCAGTGAGGCCTCGCTGCTTTTCATCTTCACATAAAAGTGAGTATGCCTTTTTGACAGTTGGTAAAGGATGCATGAGCATAATATGTCCTCGTACAACAGAGTATGTCTCATTGAGTCTCATAAGAAACTGACCAAGTCAAATTCTTTCTTCCTTTTCTTTTAGATCTTTTTGACCTCCACATATGCATGTGATTGAGGGGCTGCAAATGGTTAGCTCATCCCACAACATTTTCATCTTGGTATAATAAGAAAAAATGGATTCTTGATTCTGTTTCAGTTCAACAATAGACCGTTGATTTTGATAATGATGAGAAAAATCACCTTGAAAGAATCGTTCTTGAAGATCTGTCCAAATTTCTGAGGGAGTTGTAGCATAGAGAACACTGTGTATAAGATCTTGACTTGGAGAATTGAATATCCAAGAGAGTACCATATCATTGCAATGCTACCATAAAGAGAATTTGGGATCGGTTTCATCTGGAATGATAATAGTTCCTTTGATGAATCCCAATTTCTTTTTGGCACTAAGACTGATCAGCAACGATTGTTTCAACATGGCATAATTTGTTCCATCTAAGACTTTTGGAACAAGGATCATGCCAGGATGATCAGAAGGGTGAAGAAACAGAGGATCTGCTGGATCAATCGTAGGTGCAGACATGTTTAGTCAGAGTAAGCAGAAATTTACAGAAGCAATAGGATCATTACTCTGATACCATGACAAAAAGAATTGAGAAAGCTGTATTTTTTGGTTATTTTATTTCCATGTCAAAAGGCTATAATATATACACATATATAGATCACCTCATGATCTGATCAGCAAGGAAAGAAAATAAGATCTCCAAAACTATGTGTAGTAAAGGTTATCTCCAAAACTAATGTTAATCAAATCTCAACAAATCTTAACATGTCTCGACTTCATCTTCTCAATTTCTTGGCGTGCTGTATCTAAATCTTTAGTAAGAGTGTTCACTTCCGAAGTCGAGGTCGTGGAAGATGAACCGACACGCTTGAAAGAACGTCCCAAACTTCTTACCAAACTAGACTTGGTCCTGAGCACTTGCGTTAATATGTTTATGTCACTAAGAGAGGATTCCTCAAAGGCTGATTGGATCTCAATTAGTTTTTCCTACAATTACAACAAAAGCACACAATAAGTAACATATTAAAAGAAATGATGAATCAAACATAATATGAATTTACAGAAAATAACCTCGCTTACATAATTATCTTTAACGACATGATCAACCCATTCATTGTACTCATCAGTGTGAGTAACAACAAATACATGAATGAGGGAGAAGTTTTCAGGATTATCACGTTTCTAACAAACCCACATTAGTAATTTTAAAAAATAATGTTAGTACTTAAATAAAAGAATGTGATAAAAATGAGTAAATTTTAATAAGTTATTAATTTCCATTTTATTGGCAAGACATTGGAATGACCTTGAACTGGCGCGAAGGTGGATTGTCAAAGTCATTCTATTCTGTACATTGATAGAACTGAAGTGTTGCGTGAAAAATTAATAATGTTAAATATAATATATGAAGCCAATATAGATGTAAATAACTTATAGGAAATATATCTATAATACTTGATAATCTAGACTTGTGAAAAGATCACAACACTTCCTCCAATCGTCTAACTTATTTTCTGAAAAGGGAACTAAACAGCCTCTTCCAACATCTCGAATCTCTTGAAGTGGTCATGACATCGTCCCTTGTGACGCCGAAATAATGTAGCCGTCAATTCATTCATAGTTCACACATCCTCGCTACGACCAAAATTGAGGTCGAATTCATCCTAAAAAGTGAATTGCGTCAAACCTATAAAATCATAATATCTCTAAAAAAATTTACGTTAGTATATAAATTCACCAGCACACGACTCCGAATGTGATCCTTCTCCTCATTCAGAACATCTCTCCATGATCGCACATAAAATGAGGCATAAGCTAGGAGGAAAACGATGTTGCACTATCATCCACTCCTCCAGTAAAGTTATTAGGAATGTTGACCTTGATTTTTCTGTACCTTCTATTTCTTTCCAGAGCATGGCCACATGTTAAGATGTAATAAGTATCAGCTAATATTTTTAAAATTATTAAATACAGTTCCCAAAGTATTGAAATATAATTAATTGTCAACAAAATTTCCTTTCTGGTATGCGTCGACTGGTTGTTTGTCTCCTGTGTATCAACTTGTTCAGGAGCAGAGTCCTCCGTTAGGGAGTCGTGAACGGATTCGAGACTTAGGGGAGGAGGCACATTTCTGCATTGTCATTTTGGTGGCATGCTTGAAAATGATTAATATTTAAAAAAAAATTAGGATAGAATAATTTATAAAAATGTATTGTATTGTCACCTATGTAAATAAAATATTTAATACTTTTATTCATCTCCAAATGTATTTTGCATGCTTGTTTCAAAATTGACTTCAATAACATCTTCGTTATCATCATCTTATTCTTCGTCTTCTTCATCGACTTCCACTTTGGAGTCTTCTTCTTCTTCTTCAGACTCTTCTTATTCTTCTTCTTCTTCACTTACTTCATGAACTGAATGATCATTTGATAGGTCGAGATATACAGGTGGGGCATTATCTCTACATAAGGGGATTAGTTCAAGTGCACCGAGGTCAACAAATAAATTAATACCCTCTCCATCTTCTTGGTAGGCCTCTATAATCGGAATGCCATCTTCATCTTCACTATGATCTACCATTCCTACTTCATAGATATTCTGAGGCACAAATTTATGTGCGACTCGCCAAGTTATCTCTCAACTATCTTCATCGGCCCCTTTCATTAGATCAACCAAGTAATAGAATTTGGTAGTTTGACATGCCTATATGAATGGATCATCTTCCTACCATTTACATGCAGTATTATCACTCGTAAAGTGACTATCCCTATATATCGAAACCTGACCACTGTTTAAAAACATATGTCACATTCTCACCCATGTATTTTAATCAGAAAATTTCACGTATGACACTATAGTAGTCAATATCATCTATTCCATGACTTCCCTCAACCAACACACCACCGTTTTACGTCTTTCGATTACGTTCATTGTCCATAGTATGGAATCTATAACCTCAAACCGTGCATGCAGTGTGAGGGACCACAGGCCAATGCATGCAATTCAGAAGAAACTGATGTAGGATCATTAGCACGTTGTTCCAAAATCTAACAATTGAAATAGTAACAAAATTATTAAAAGTAAACAAGAATTAAGATGGTTCAAAGTGATTTTAAGTCATGGGACATTTAAAATGTATAGGCGTTGTTCAAACTATCCGAGAAATTCTTCTTTGTGTCTCACCTCTATATTCTCTATGCCTCTGTCCTAAGTTTGTCCATGTGCTCATTGTATAGAAGTACAAAAGGATAGGATACTTGAACACAAGAGTTATATAATAATTTTTTTAATTAGAATTATTCTAAGTATGCAGCAACATACCTGAGATAGTCATCAATCTCTTGACAAAATTATTCAACACGTACCATCGAACTTTTCCTAACTCTCCACTAATTAAGTCGTATCCCGTTTGTGCACCCAAGGGCCGTACATTTTGGGAAGACACTAATAGCTCAAGAGGGGGAGGAGCAGCAAGATCAGCATTCTGCTCTTCACGATTAAATCGTGTCTCAACACCACGAAGATATAGAGAGCAAAATGTCAACCATTCCTCCTCTGTTATTGAACCCTCAGCTCGGGTTTTATTCCCAACAGTGCACTTCAATCTACCCAAACATGTTTCAACTGGATACATCCAACGGAACTACACTGGTCACCTAACAGTACCTCCAATGTATTGCTAAATGAACCATTACATCAAAAACTGATGGTGGAAAGATTTGTGAATTTACACAGTATAGTAGCAATGTCTTCTTCCATCTTCCGTAACATATCTCGATTTACTACCCAAGAGCACAAATCGTTGAAAAACATGCAAAGTTCGGTTATGGCGACACAAACATTAGAAGTCAGTTTCCCATGAATTCCCACTAGTAAAAATTTCTGCAAAAATACGTGACAATCATGACTTTTTAGTCCACTTATTTTCCAATCATCAGGGCTCACACATCTATTGAGATTGGAGGCATGACCGTCCGGCAACTTCACACCATGCAACCATTTGCAAAAATCCATCCTCTCATCCCTTGTCATCGTAAAACATGCATGCGGCATAACCACCCCATTGTCTTCCATTCGTAAATGCAGATATGTTTAATTCTCATTCTCTCAAGATCTTTCATTGCCTTAATAGTGTCCTTTGTCTTTTTATTAATGCTCACCAAATTTCCCATAATATTATCACAAATATTCCTCTCTATGTGCATTACATTCAAACTATGTCGCAACATGCATGATGGCCAATACGGTAAGTCAAAGAAAATACTACATTTTGTCCAATTCAATTCTGCAGCGCCTCGTTTTCCCTTGTTCTTTCCCCGACCTTTTTGCCAAAATTGTTCACTCTAACTTCCAATAACTGTTTGACTATCTCGTCCCTAGTTAACTCATTCGGTGCAGTTCTGTCCTCAACTCTCCCATCTAGTTTAGCGCCTTCTCCTCGCCAGGCATGATTTGCTGTCAGATACCATCGATGGCCCATGAAGCACATCTTTTGCAAATATTTTAGCCACTCACTTGCAGTTTCTTTATTGCATGTGGGACACGCTAACTTCCCTTTAGTACTATAACTAAAAATATTCTCATATGCTGAATAATTATTTATCCTCCACATTACTGCAGCATGCATCTGAAAAGATGTCAACTTGTAAGCATCAAAAGTTTTGACTCATGTTTCAACTCTTTAATTAACGGCTGTATGAATACGTCAATATCATTCCCAGGTGATCTTGGGTCAAGGATAAGTAAATTTAACAGAAAGTTTGGTGCCTTCATGCACCTCCATGGTGGAAGATTATATGGAATCAACACTACGCACATTACGAGCTCGTTTTCAAATTCTGGGTATTGATCATCAAACCTTTGCCATGCAAGTGAGCCAACTGGGTGCCTCATATATTCGTCATCCTTAACTCTTTTCTCCTCATGCCACCTCATATCTTGAGCTATTGTTTCACACATATATAGCCTTTGCAATCAGGGTTTCAACGGGAAATAACGTAAAATTTTCACCAAAACATTTTTCTTACCCTTCCACTTTAACTTTTCGTATACAAGACAAGCCTGTTTTTCCTCATTCTTCTTCCAAAACAAAACACAATCATTCTTGCATGCATATATGGACTTGTACTCAAGCCCTAACCCTTTTCTCAACTGTTTCGCTTCATAAAAAAATTTCAGCAACGCAAAACCTTCAAAAAGCACCTCATTAAATAAGTCCAAGACCATGTTGAATGCTTTTGTTGACATTCCACACAATGACTTAACGTGAAGCAGCTACACAATAAATGAATTTTGCTGTGTTTTGTACATCTAAGATAAAGCTCACACTTTTGCATCTTCCTACGTTGTAGAGAAATTCTCCCCAATTTAGTCCCTCAACCACTTGAGGCGTCCTCAACTATTTCATCCATAAACATCTCAGCTTTAATGTCACCCAACATCTCCTCCATCTCATCCCGCTCATTAAAGTCATCTCGCTCATTATTTTCATCCATGTGCCACATATTAATACCATGACCAAACATAAACTCGGTTGATTGTTAGTATAGCTCACCATGCAATACACATCGGGTAAACCAAAAATCCATAACATTCATAAAATATATAACGTTTTACTTCATCCAATCCTATAGCACACATATATTTGACCCTCGACATGGACACTACGTAACCGCGACTATCGGTAGAGGCCAGAGCAAAATCAATAAAGGCTCTAACTCCATGTGCATATGATACATTGTCCTTGGGAGAGTGCTGGTAATGAGTTCAAAGCAGATTAAAATCCCTATTTTTTAATTTTACATGCTGGAAAGTGAACTGAAAAAATGATTTGTTGAGGTCATGGAACATGGGGAATGTAGTGCAAATTGGAGTATAGGTCAAAAGAGGGACTTATCCATTTTATTTAGTTTTTAAACCAAGGGAAAGATGTCAAAAGCTTTGCTAAAACACATAACACATGCCCAAAATGCTTAGAAAGACTACATTGGGTCATTATTTGTAGATTTTTTTCGGTTATTTGGGACACTAATGAACTATATCCTAATGGCTAGGGAAGAAATCTGAAGTGTATTATTAAATGGACAAGCCAGGGATAAAAAAAAAAATAATAAATAAATAAAATAAAAAGAAAATAAAAGAAAAGAAGTGAAATAAAAAGGTTTTCATGCATGGTTTACATATGTGTTTTGGAAAAGGCTGCCTATTACCGGGGTCCTTACTAAATAAAAGAATAGGTGCCTTTTAAAGGGTAATAGCGTGAAAGCCGCCACTACAAATGGTTTTGAATTAGAGTAACACCATGTGGTTATCTCAGATTAGCTGTTGTAATTGAAACTGTTAATGCCTCTTGGTAGTCGATTTTAGAATTCTAACCTTATTCCCATGCACTTAAAGGAAAGCAACTTTGTTACATTTAATTCCCTTGGTTGATTAACTAAATAGTGTATAAATCTTCCAGTTGATACCAAAATTCAGATTATTCTATCTCTAGTGTTCTTAAACTCAACAAATTTATTTCATGGCATATGATTTTCAGATTTATTGGAATTGTGGTTAGTAACTTTCCTTTGGTATGATTTCATTCACTTTATTTGCTAGGGACTAGCAAAAAGTCAGTTGGGGGGTATGATAAATGGTCAATTATGCGGTATTAATACTTTTAAATATCTTGGGTTAAAAGAGCTTTATGTGTTAAAATAAGAGTATTAATTGAATAATGTGAATTAACTTTATTTGACAAGTGAAATAATATTTTACATCTAATTAAATATTTACACTTGCAATTCCATAAGTATCGAGCCCACAAAGCTAAAAGTCCTTGCATAAAGTCCCCTGGACTTGAAATACATATTTGAATTGAGGCCTAAAGAGAGACCACATGCAGCAAGTTGTTGCCTCACATCTCATTCCTCATGAGTCAACTTTAATGAGTCCCACACCTCATGAATCAAGCTGCACTTTTGGGGAGTGGAACCAGGGGCATGCCTTAAGTCCTGTACTGCTTTGGGAGTGGAATGTGGGTGAGGAGAAGGCATGCCTCAAGCCCTAGACTGTAGCTGGGAGACGTGGCTGGACATGGGAAAAGCAGGACAGATGCAACGGATGCACAGAGGGAAGAGATAAATGGAAAAGAAAAAAATTAGGCTGGGGTTTTTTTTCATTTTTTTCGGTAGTTTTTAGTTCTCATTTTGGGGGTTCTCTTCAATTTTTGTTTTATTTTCTCTTTGGGTTTTTGGATCAACGTTGGCTGCGGTTTACTTTTTTTTCTTTCTTTGGTTTTTCTTCGCAGCGTTAGTTTTCAGTTTTGTTCTCAGCATTTCTTGATCAGCTTCCGAAGTGTATTTGAGAGGCTATTTTTACACTATAAGGTTTATCTCATTGGGGTTTCTTTTTCTCTCAAATTTTATGATGACTTTATTTAGATTAATTTTTGCTATTAGAAATACCATGTGTAGCTAATTTCTAAAGCTTGGGTTGTGGAATGAGACTTGACTTGTTTTGGGTTCTAGTTTAATGCAATATTTTGTTGATGAATATTGATTTCACTTGTTGCTAGTCAAATTTGAATTGAAAATAGAGAACAACTCTTGCTCTTGATTTGTTGTTGACGTAAGGCACAACAAATGCTTGAAAATTATCAAGACTTCTCCTAGTTGATTGTTAAAGTGTGTTTGGTTAGTAATGTTGTGAATCCCTTAGGGAAACATTGAAAAACTTGAGCATAATTTTTATCTTCCTTTTATCAATGCATTGAATGGATTGTTAATCGAGAAAATTTTCTAGAAACCGAAAAAAGGAGAGTTCCATACCCAACTCAAGTGTTTGTCTCTTTGATTAGAAACTTTAATTTCAGTTTTGATTTAATTTTTACGGGAATTAAATTCAAACTTTTTTTTTTTATCTTCTTAATTCATTTTCAAAGAAATATATTAAAATCCATTTTGCTCATTGTTTATACATACATAAAAAAAATACAAAAAGAAAGAGTTATAAACTTCATGTTACCTCTTCACACTTCTCATACATCATCATACTTTCCAATTAAATTTGACAAATGCTTTGATAATCCTGTGTCCCTGTGGAATACGATCCTGAACTTATCCTTGATACAACTTTACACTTTTACACTTGGAAGCACATTTTGGACTGAGTCAAGTTTTTGGGGCCGTTGCCGGTTGCCGGGGACAACTAGTGCTTATCAGAGCATTCCTCTATTACTGAAAGGGCGTTTGTGGAGCTGTGAACCTCTTCACAGCCTGGGTGATATCTGATCTTTTTCTCTTTTCTTTGTTTATTTTTCATTGTCTTTGATTTTCTGCACTTGTGTGTATGATTGATTGGACTAGAGACCAAACATCTCAACTAATTAGGACAGAATCATTGGTATCTTTTAACTCTGCATGACTATCTCTTGAAACATCATCTGACACTGATAGCATCATGGCTGAAGATGAACATCATGATAGGGAAATGGTTAATCAAAACAGGACACTTAGAGAGTATCTACAGCCTGTTAGGACTAGCACCCCTTCTTGCATCATTTTGCCTCTTAATGCAAATGCTTTTAATTTTAAACCTGGGATGATTCCATTACTACCACATTTTTGTGGCATGGAATCCGAAAATCCCTACTTGCATATCAAAGAGTTTGAAGAAGTTTGTTACACATTTATGGATAGAACATGCACTGAAAAGATCATAAGATTAAAATTGTTTCCTTTTTTCTTAAAAGACTAGGCTAAGACATGGTTGAATTCCTTAAGACCAAGATCCATTGGGACTTGGCAAGAAATGCAAACTGAATTTTTAAAGAACTTTTTTCCCATGCATAGATACAGGCCCTCACCATGGATAGGAGAATTTGAGGATCATAAGCTTTTTCTATGAGGGTTTACAACAAAAAATGAGGCAATTTGTAGAAACCATGTGTAATGGTAAATTCTTCAACAAAGGGCCCGAGGAAGCCTTTGAATATTTTGACTATGTGGCTGAAAGTGCTCAATCTTGGGATGTTTTTGACTTGTATGGTAGATCTGAAAATAAAAAATGTGTTAGTGGGGGTGGTAAATACCACTTGAAAGAATCTGATGATTTACATGCTAAGCTTGCATTAATGTCTAAAAAGTTAGAGTCTTTAGAGCTTAAGAAAGTTAATGAAATGCATGTTTTCCCATCAATTTCTGAAAAATACAACATATGTGAGGATCTAGGGCATGTGACTAATGCATGCCCAACAATTCCTACTTTTAAGGAAGTTTTGCTTAATCAATCCAACCTTGTGCATATGATTTCTAAGAATTTTTCTGGACCTTATTCTAATACTTACAACGCAGGTTGGAGAAATCACCCAAATTTCAGCTAGAAAAATGAACAACCTGGGCCATCTACACAAGGACAAAGTCAGTACACCCCTTATGCAGCAACTGGCCAAGGCTTGGGACCCTCTTATTTTGCAAATCACCCCCCCCCCAATGCAGAAAAAGGGAGTGGAAGATTCCATTCAGCAACTAATTGTTAGCCTACAACAGTTTATACAAAGTCAAACCACGATCAACAACCAAAATGCCCAGGCCATCAGCGAGATTAGAGGGACCTTCACTAGAGCAACCACTACTCTAAGTAACCAAGAGAAGGGCAAATTCCCAGCTCAACCCCAGCCCAATCCACAAGGGCAAGGTCAACCATGTCAGAATCATGGTGAATGGGCCAATGTGAGATCAATGAAAGCTATTACAACTTTGAGGAATGGTAAGGTTGTGGATATCCCTGTCCATAGTGCAAGAAATTCAGGTAAAAAAGCTAACCCTCCTTTAGTTAGTGGTGAGACAAGCACCTTAGACCCAAATAATGATGCATGTCTCATACCTGCACCTTTTCCACATCTTTTGCTTTCTTTGCATAAAGAAAAACAATATGCTGAAATCCTAGAAATTTTTAAGCAAGTGAAGATTAACATTCCACTTCTTGATACTATTAAACAAATTCCTGCTTATGCCAAGTTTCTAAAGGATTTATGTACTGTGAAACACAAACTAAATGTGCAAAAAAAAGCTTTTCTCACTGAGCAAGTTAGTGCCATTATTCAAAATCACATACCACCTAAGTACAAGGACCTTAGATCACCTACTATTTAATGTGTCATTGGAAATTCTAAGATTGGTTAGGCCTTGCTAGACTTAGGTGTGGGGGTTAATTTGTTATCTTATATTATGTATGAACAATTGGGGCTAGGGGAATTAAAAGCCACTTCCATCATTTTGTAGCTTGCCAATAGATCCATAAAAATTCCTAAGGGTATTGTTGAGGACGTCTTGGTCTAAGTAGATAAATTCTATTACCCTGTGGATTTTGTAGGAGTGGTGTTTTAAAGTTGAGTTTTGGGAATATGACTTTAGAACTGAATAATTTTAACTTGTGCAGGCAACCTCAAGAACTTGTGGACATTGAATAAGTCAATGCATTGGAATCCTTACTTTCTGAAAATTCTTTATTTAATTACAATTGTGATGAACATTGGGAGGATTTTGAAGACTCCCTTGATTTAATGGAATCCACTAATCAATTTTCTTCTCTTTGTGCTGCAGGAAATTCAAATGAGATGCAGTGGAAGCTCAAATTTGAGCAACTACCAGCATTACAAGCCTCGGCACAGCCCTCCAGTGAGAAGACCCCAGTGTTGGAATTAAAGCCACTGCCATCAGAACTTAAATACGCCTACCTTGGGCCTGAAAATTTATTCCCAGTGGTGATTTCTGCACTCTTAACCCCTGATCAAGAGAGTAAGTTGCTGAAAATTTTGGTACAACACAAATCAGCCATTGGCTAGTCCATTGCTGACATTAAAGGTATAAGTCCGTTTATTTGCACACATAGGATATATTTGGAAAAGGATTCAAAACCCTTTAGAGAGATGCAAAGGAGACTAAACCCCACAATGAAAGAGGTGGTAAAAATTGAAGTCTTGAAATTGTTAGACATAGGCATCATCTATCTCATTGCTGATAGCAAATGGGTTAGCCCAATCCAAATTGTTCCAAAAAAATCTGGTATAACTGTGGTGGAAAATAACAAGGGAGAATTGGTGCCTACTAGAGACACCACAGGTTGGAGAATGTGTATAGACTATAGGAAATTAAATACATCTAGAAATGACCATTTTCCCTTGCCTTTTCTTGACTAGATTTTAGAAAAAGTGATGAATATTATTGTTTCTTAGATGGTTTCTCTGGCTATTATCAAATAGAAATAGCCCCTGAGAATCAAGAGAAGAATACCTTCACTTGTCCTTTTGGGACTTTTGCCTTCAAGAGAATGCCATTTGGGCTATGCAATGCCCAGCCACTTTTCAAAGATGCATGTTAAGCATTTTCAGCGACTTGATTGAGGACATTGTTGAGGTTTTCATGGATGATTTTTTAGTTTTTGGGAAAACATTTGATGTGTGTTTATCTAATTTATAAACTGTTTTGAAAAGGTGTGAAGAAAAATAATTGATATTAAATTGGGAAAAATGTGATTTCATGGTAAGACAACGGATACTTTTGGAGCATATTGTATCTCCTCGGGGCATAGAGGTAGATAAAGCTAAAATAGATTTAATTTCAAATTTGCCTGCGCCTAAAAATGTGAAAGGTGTTTGATCCTTTTTAGGGCATGCGGGTTTTTATAGAAGGTTCATAAGGAATTTTAGCTTTATCTCTAAGTCTCTTTGTCAACTTTTAATGCATGATGTCAAGTTTGAATGGACCAAAGAGTGTCAAAATTGCTTTGATCAGCTGAAAAAATTTCTCACCACCGCACCTATCATTCAGCCCCCAGATTGGTCACTTCCTTTTGAATTAATGTGTGATGCCAGTGACTTTGCTGTGGGGGCTGCACTTGGACAGCGAAAAGATAAGCTTCCATATGTCATATACTATGCTAGTAAGACTTTGAATGCTGCCCAAAAGAATTATTCCACCACGGAAAAAGAATTACTAGCTATAGTATTTGCATTGGATAAGTTTAGATCATATCTTCTTGGTTCACCTGTCATAATATTCACTAATCATGCAGGGTTGAAATTTTTATTGTCAAAATAAGACACCAAGCCGAGGCTAGTAAGATGGATACTCCTATGGCAAGAATTTGATCTCACAATAAAAGACAAAAAATGAGTAGAAAATGTGGTGGCGGATCATCTTTCTCGCCTTACACCTGAAGTTTCTAAGCAGCTTCCTTTAATTTCTGATTATTTTCCTGATGAATAATTATTTTCAGTTGAGACTTTACCATGGTATGCTGACCTTGTAAATTTTCTGGTCACAGGGAAAACTCCTCCTTAGTGGACTTCTCAGGACATCAAGAGGCTAAAACCTGAAGCTAAGTATTTTCTCTACGATGATTCATACCTCTTTAAGTACTGTCCAGATCAAATTATTAGAAAGTGTGTGCCTAATAATGAAATTTCTGGTGTTTTAACTTTTTGCCATACGGAAGCTTGTGGTGGGCATTTTTCAGCCCATAAAACAGTGGCTAAAATTCTTCAAAGTGGATTTTATTGGTCAACTATATTTAAGGATGCTTTTAGGGCAGGTTTGGTAACCAAAACAAAACACAAAATTCACATCTCATCTCATCTCATCATTACACATTTTTCAAATCTCTATACAAAATATAATAAACAATTCAAGTTTTTCAAATCCCAATACACATTTTTCAAATCCCAAAATAATAATAATATTAAAACATAATATTTTAAACTTCAAAACAAAACACAAAATTCTCATCTCACCCCCCAAACCTGTCCTTAGTTTTTGTAGAGCTTGTGAACCTTGTCAAAAATTAGGAGGAATCACTAAGAGAAATATGATGCCCATGTGATTGAAATTTTTGATTGTTGGGAAATAGATTTTATGGGACCATTTCCTTCTTCTTATAGCTACTATTTATACATTTTCCTTGCTATTGACTATGTTTCTAAGTGGGTTGAGGCAGCCCCTTGCAAATCTAATGATCATCAAGTTGTTTTAAAATTTTTGAAAAAAATTTTTTTTACAAGGTTTGGCATGCCTAAAGCCATAATCAGTGATAAGGGCACTCATTTTTGTAACAAGCATTTCTCGGCTTTAATGAAGAAGTATGGTATCCACCACAAAATCTCTACACCCTACCATCCTCAAACCAATGGACAGGCTGAAGTAGCAAATAGAGAAATTAAAAACATCATTGAAAAAACAGTTAGCCCAAATAGGAAGGATTGGTCTTTGAGATTGTCTGACGCCATGTAGACTTATAGAACAGCCTTTTAAAACCATTTTGGGCATGTCTCCATATAGACTAGTGAATGGTAAGGCTTGCCATTTGCCTGTAGAGCTGGAACATAGAGCATATTGGGCCATTAAGCAATGTAATTTCAATATTGATGAAGCTGGTTGTGTGAGAAAATTGCAGCTGTCTGAGTTTGATGAGTTGAGGATGGATGCCTACAACAACTCTAAGTTGTCCAAAGAAATAATGAAGAACTTCCATGACAAACACATCCAATGTAAGACTTTTGAGCCTGATCAACAAGTGTTATTGTACATTTCCCGGTTACACTTGTTCCCTGGTAAGTTAAGGTCTAGGTGGAGTGGGCCTTATGTGGTACAAACTGTTTTTCCTCATGGTGCTATATAGATAATGAATCCTCTCAATGGTAACATTTTTAAGGTTAATGGTCAAACGCTCAAGCCTTTTATTTCTAACTTTGCACCTGAGGAATCTACTCTACATTTGCTTGATTCTAATTAATGGTTTCGTGATCTGTCCATTTCTTTTCATTGTTTTCTTTTGTTCAATTTTTATTTTTTTTTTGGCTGCAATCCTTTCAAAGCTGCCCAGGTACTTCCCTTTCCTTTTTCCTTCATTGTTTCTTCAACTACTTGGTTCTTTTGTTAGCTGTTTTGCCCTTTAACTCTCTTTGTGTAAATTCTTTCATTTCTCTTGCATCATTGAGGACAATGCTAAAATCTTGTTGGGGGTGTGGAAGAGAATTTATTTTTCTGTTTGCATGCCTTAGACATATGTTGGTCCACCTTGGAGGAGTGCTGGTAATGAGTTCAAAGCAGATTAAAATCCCTATTTTTTAATTTTACATGCTGGAAAGTGAACTGAAAAAATGATTTGTTGAGGTCATAGAACATGTGGAATGTAGTGCAAATCGGAGTATAGGTCAAAAGAGGGACTTATCCATTTTATTTAGTTTTTAAACCAAGGGAAAGATGTCAAAAGCTTTGCTAAAACACATAACACATGCCCAAAATGTTTAGAAAGACTACCTTGGGTCATTATTTGTTGATTTTCACTTCGGTTATTTGGGACTCTAATGAACTATGTCCTAATGGCTTAGGAAGAAATCTGAAGTGTATTAAATGAGAAAATGGACAAGCCAGGGATCAAAAATAAAAATCAAAAAATAAAAAATTAGAAGAAAGAAAAGAAAGAAAATAAAAGAAAAGAAAAGAAGTGAAATAAGAAGGTTTTCATGCATGGTTTACATTTGTGTTTTGGAAAAGACTTCCTATTATCGGGGTCCTTACTAAATAAAAGAATAGGTGCCTTTTAAAGTGTAATAGCGTGAAAGTCGCCACTACAATAGTTTTGAATTAGAGTAAAACCATGTGGTTATCTCAGATTAGCTGCTGTGATTGAAACTGTTAATGCCTCTTTGTAGTCGATCTTAGAATTCTAACCTTATTCCCATGCACTTAAAGGAAAGCAACTTTGTTACATTTAATTCCCTTGGTTGATTAACTAAATAGTGTGTATAAATCTTCCAGTTGATACAAAAATTCAGATTAACCTATCTCTAGTGTTCTTAAACTCAACAAATTTATTTCATGGCATGTGATTTTCAGATTTATTGGAATTGTGGTTAGTAACTTTCCTTTGGTATGATTTCATTCACTTTATTTGCTAGGGACTAGCAAAAATTCAGTTGGGGGGTGTGATAAATGGTCAATTATGAGGTATTAATACTCTTAAATATCTTGGATTAAAAGAGCTTTATATGTTAAAATAAGAGTATTAATTGGATAATGTGAATTAACTTTATTTGACAAATGAAATAATATTTTACATTTAATTAAATATTTTACACTAGCAGTTCCATAAGTACCAAGCCCACAAAGCTAAAGTCCTTGCATAAAAGCCCCTAGACTTGAAATACATATTTGAATTGAGGCCTAAAGAGAGACCACGTGCAGCAAGCTGCTGCCTCACATCTCATTCTTCATGAGTCAACTTTAATGAGTCCCACACCTCATAAATCAAGATGCACTTTTGGGGAGTGGAACAAGGGGCACGCCTCAAGTCCTGTACTGCTTTGTGAGTGGAACGTGCATGAAGAGAGGGCACGCCTCAAGCCCTAGACTGCAGCTGGGATACGCGGCTGGACGAGGGAGAAGCCAAACAGACGCAACAGACGCACGGAGGGAAGAGATAAAAGGAAAAGAAAAAAAATCAGGCTGGGGTTTTTTTCATTTATTTCGGTAGTTTTTAGTTCTCATTTTGGGGGTTCTCTTTAGTTTTTGTTTTATTTTCTCTTTGGGTTTTTGGATCAACGTTGGCTGCGATTTACTTTTTTTTTTCTTTCTTTGGTTTTTCTTCGCAGCATTAGTTTTGATTTCCATTGCTTTATTTTGGTTTTATTTTTCGGACAGCGTTAGTTTTCAGTTTCGTTCTCAGCATTTCTTGATCAGTTTCCAAACTGTATTGGAGAGGCTGTTTTTGCACTATAAGGTTTATCTCATTTGGGTTTCTTTTGCTCTCAAATTTATGATGACTTTATTTAGATTAATTTTTGCTATTAGAAATACCATGTGTAGCAATTTCTAAATGTCGGGTTGTGGAATGAGACTTGACTTGTTTTGGGTTCTAGTTTCATGCAATATTTTGTTGATGAATATTGATTTCACTTGTTGCTAGTCAAATTTGAATTGAAAATAGAGAACAACTATTGCTCTTGCTTTGTTGTTGACCTAAGGCACAACAAATGCTTGAAAATTATCAAGACTTCTCCTAGTTGATTGTTAAAGTGTGTTTGGTTAGTAATGTTGTGAATCCCTTGGGGAAATATTGAAAAACTTGAACATAATTTTTATCTTCTTTTTATCAATGTCTTGACTGGATTGTTTATCGAGAAAATATTCTAGAAAATATTTTTTAGAAAATATTCTAGAAAATACCCAACTCAAGTGTTTGTTAATTTGCCTCTTTGATTAGAAACTTTAATTTCAGTTTTGATTTAATTTTTAGGGGAATTAAATTCATACTTTTTCTTTTTTATCTTTTTAATTCTCTTTCAAAGAAATAGATGAAAATCCTTTTTGCTCATTGTTTATATATACATAAAAAAAAAAATACAAAAAGAAAGAGTTTTAAACTTCATTTTACCTCTTCACACTTCTCATACATCATCATACTTTCTAATTAAATTTTACAAATGCTTTGATAATCTTGTGTCCCTGTGGAAGCACATTTTAGACTAAGTCACATGTTCATAGAGAGAGATTCTCACCCTATGAATAGTATACCCAAAGAACAAATGAGGAAGACATCGAAATTTCATACTAAACGTGTAAAGTAGGAGTAACAAATGTGCAATATAGATAATATAATCTCAAACTGTCCACACTGGACAATGGTCTAAGTTTATTCATTCAATGTAAGACAAAATCTAACAAATAACATATAGATATGTACGACACACAAGCTATGTCGAGAGTTGGGAGGCTTTGTTCTAAGTAACGTATGTAGAGTACGTTGTTTGAATTACTTAGAAATTAGTTACATTAGTATATATAAATTAAATTAAAGTTAAAGTTATTTTTTATTTATTTGTTTTTTTTTTTCATTATTTATTTACTACGTATGTTATGAATTAGTTAGTATTTTTTTATCTTATTTGTCTTATTTCCTAAGTATGTAATCATGAATTACTTTGTTTTAATAGTTATATAGTATAATCTAGCATCTTATTAATATATATTATTTTTTTAATTATCTTTTTATATAATATCTTATTAATTACGTTTCAAACCTAGTATATGTTATCAATATATATTAATAGTGTTTAATATATATTAATTATTTTTTATTAGTGTTTAATTACTTATTAGTTAATTATGAATTCTTTACTTTTCCTATATTTTCTATCTCTTAATTGTATCTCCTACATTCCCAATATTATAAAATTCACAATATATACCGAAATCACAATTTTATCACAAATCACACAAAATATGCACAAATCACTCCATATTATGTTTCATCACAACATATTGTTATTTATCTTTTTTAAAATTTATAACATATTTACAATTAATTACCAATACATTCACAATGTATTCACAACATATTCTTATTAAATTCCCAACATATTCGTAATATATTCTTATTAAATCACAATCAATTATCTAACTACATATTCACATATTCACAACATATTCACATTTTCAAAACAATAACAACATATTCACGTTCAATTCACAAAAATCAAAACGTATTCCTAACAAAGTTTAGAAATATACATAGCCCAACAATATCCATTTACAAATGACAAGTTTCAACAATCCCCATCAAATAATCATTCATACAAAAAACACAATACTAGTTAGTTCAAACTACATAATACATAATTACAACAAAATAAATCTAAATAAACAAAAAAGACACAATACTAACCTCTCTTCAAGAACAAAGAAAAATCACACAAGCCCCCAACAATAGCTCTCTCACTCAATCACTCTAACTCTCTCTCTCTCTCTCTCTCTCTCTCTCTCTCTATCTATATATATATATATATATGCGACATGGGTTGAAGGCAAATGGGATGAATTGCCTTCAACCCGCGCCATCTAAAGACGCCCCAAACAAGTTATTGCAGCGACTTAAATTTTTTTCAAATTTTTTGACTTATTGTAGTGACTTTGGTCGCTGCAATAGGTCTATTTAAAGGGAACGATAGAGTATTAAGTCATCAATCAAGTTAGTGCAGCGACATTTTAAATGAAAAATCACTGCATCAAAAAAGTGGTATGTTCGAACGTTACGTGGAATTTTGGATTCCCAATGAATGAATTGCCTAATTTTTAACAATTACGAACGTTCACATGTACAATAGTTCTCATGCGAATGTTAATAATCCCCATACCAAGCACAGATCACTCAGATTAAGTTTGAATGTCCACTAAAAAGTCTGCACGTTCTGTTGATGACGTGGCAGGCCAGGTGACCTATAATTCATGCGGGAAAGATCCTGCTAGTTTTTGCATTCATGTTCGCACATCCAAGTTTAACGTTCGAACCTCAAGGCATGACTTTAGAATGTTACGTTGTACATGTTCGAACGTAAATAAACTCAGGTTCTATATATATAATCTAACAATTAAAGCGGGGAAAAGTTCCGACAAATTCTTAAACACATTTGGACGTCACCACAACACGTGTGAACATAGATTTCTATTGTTCAAATGTGAATCACATATTTATATTTTTTTTAAACAATAGTGGTTTATATAATATTCTAATTATACACCAAATGTAACATAATTATCTAAAATAGTAATGTATATATGACATAGTAATGTATATATTATATAGTACAGGGTATGTATCATATATTATTTTACTTGTATATATAGTAATGTATAGTATATTATAAGTTAGTAGCTCATAATATATTCTTGATATAAAATAGCAGCATATTATATATACCCCAACAACATATTAATAAAACTAGTATAATATTAGTATACCATTACACTATGTTAGTACATAACATTAGTCGTTAATTATACTTAATTAATATATTAGCAACACAAGACTAGTAGAGTATATATACTAGTAGATAGTGTACAAGTATAGTGTACATAGTGTATATGTTTAGTATATTATAATACTAGTACATAGTGTATAAGTGTAGTATATTAAATATATTACATATAGTATAGTAATAATATTCTTGATCGATAATCATATATTCACACTATATAACAACTATATTATCAATAATAATATTATTAGATTACATAATATATAACAACTATTATATATTATATTATAAATAATACATTATTTAGTATAAATTTATTGTAGATACGTTCGAACGTACGAAAGTAACGTTCGAATGTATCGGGCATTAAGTGACAAACGTTCGAACGTAACAATATAACATTCTCATGTCTTGAGAATTAAGTGACAAACATTCGAACGTTAAAATAACAACGTTCGAATGTCTTTCTCGCTCATCCTGTGACATTCGCACGTCAATACTATAACGTTCGAAATCTACGTGTATATAAGCTTCTATCCGAATGTTAAACAGAATTTCCAACGAATCCTTTCATTTTCCTCTCATCGCCTTCGTCGTATACCGCCACCAAATCTGTCACCGTGACCGTCAAACTCCACTGCAAACATCACAAAAGAGGTAGGCATCTCTCTATAACCTTTGGGTAGATTTTTTTTTATTTTTTTATTTTTATTATGTTTAATGGTGGTTTCGGGGATTTTCGAAACCCATTGGTGGCCGAACTTTCATCTTGATTTTCCGGCCACCACGGGTTGCCAATGGCCAAATGACCATTGTAAAAACATTTCTTGAAGTGTAGACTTCATTTCTATAGTGGGTTCTGGCCACTTTCGTTGTGTTTGAGGTATTAGGGAATGGCTGAGTCGACTCAGCATTTATGTCTCTTAACGCTCCAACGTTAGTTTCACATGTTTGAATGGTATACCTTTCAAATGAGGAAGTTGACATAAATGTTCGCACATTAATCAAATAACGTGCGAATGTTCTACAGTACGTGCAAACGTATTGAGAGTACGTGCAAATGTATATTTTACATTCGAACGTACGTTTGTAACGTTCGCACATATGATCATTCATATTCTTCAGCGGCACATACGTGCGAACGTAAGTATTACGTGCAAACATTATTTGGAATTTGTTCGAATGTAAAAACCTTTTAGTTGCCAGAAAGGTCAAAAACGTTCGAACTAATAGTTATGTAAGTTTGAACATATTAATAAATACATTCCAAAGCTTCCTCACGTGCAAACGTATGTGTTTTATACGTTCGAATGTAATAATCTTTTGTTTATTTTATTAATACCATACAAACGTATATTTGGTTTAATTCGAACGTGTGTTTGCCGCCATCACGTTCGAACGTAAATCATCTTACATTGGAATGCTTATCATAGAGGAAATTAACGTGCTAACATAAAAACTAAAACCCTCGCACGTATAAGATTAACGTCTGAATGTGATATTTTATGTTCAAACGTGTTCTCAAATTAATTTAGATTACAGTACGTAATATGCTTCATAGTACTAATATTGCTTTGTTTTTCTTTCTTTCAGTACGTAATATACATCATAGTACTAATATTTCTTTGTCTTTCTTTCTTTTAGGACATGACTCATCTTCTGACGACTAGGAAACTGGGGAGGGAAGGAACAAGCCAGAACACGTCTTGAATCAAGGCTCGAACAGTGATGTCCGAACGAGAAGTCATGATCAACCAGTTTGATGAACTCATATGGGAGCATTAGAGCATTAGAGACATGTTCGTTACGAGAGGCTGGATGAGTATCTGCACCTTGAGGGATATAGCATATACCCCTCAATGGTTCGAGAGATTTATATGGGGATGTGCTCCATGCCTCAGGATGCATCCTCCCACACCGTGACAGTACGCGGTGTTCAGTTCGAGGTCTCAGCAAATGTCATTGCTAAGCTCCTGGGGATTCGTCGCGTAGTTGAGATATTGACTGCAGGAGATGTTCAGCCTAGGGATGGATTCCAAGTAGATGCAAATGTAGGCACTTCTACATCATCTATTGGCCCAGCTGATCGGTCGAAGGCTGAGGATACTGATGAGGAGGATGAAGACCGAGATAAGGATTTCTACATCCTCACTGGGAGAGACTGAGAGCAACTCGATAGGAAGAACTCATTCATCCAGGTACAACTCCTCAAATTTTTCCACATGTTGCATCTTATTATTGCAATAAATGTTGATCCTCTGGCACATAAGGCCACATTTAGCCGGACTCGCACATAGTTCCTTATACGAGTGGCACGTGGAGAGTCCATCAACTTGTCACTTCGTATTTTTGAGAGGATCTATTACTAGATGAGCGTCGTCTCCACGGACAACCTCCTATGTAGAGTCCTCATTACCAACCTATTACTGGCCCAGAGGGTGCAACCCTAGGTGGAGGAGTGGATGATAGAGTAGATAAGTCCCATCGACATGACCACACACTATCGGAGCATTGAGCAAGGGAGGGGCATGCTCGACGTTAGCCTAGCCCTATTCCAGATATTGTTCCTCCAACCCGGTCTGGGCCTAGTGTTGCTCCTCATATTGGGAGTACTAGTCAGTTGACGGGTACATCTATGGGAGATGCGCGGCCTGCTTGGCTTGATGCACGCCCTGCTTGAGTTGATGCGATGGTCTTAGATATTACTGCTTACATCGACCGACAAATTGTGTCAATAAAATAGAGTGTCACCGATTTTGTCACCCATGTTGTCCATCGGATAGATATCCTAAACACAAAGGTCAACACATTGACTGATGATTTTAATAAATATGTAAACAACTTGTACGGAGTATTTTTCACTTTTATCGTGTTGTTTACAAAATTTTATCATATTTTGTACTTTACTTTTATCATATGTAATGAACAATATTATTTAATATATCTATTATTTTTTAATTTCAATTATCAATCTTTTTTAATTTGAAATATCCAACTTGAATATGAAATCAATTAATGTTCAACCGTGAATCACTAACATTCAAACTTTGGCGCCAAAAGTTTTCACGTTCGCAAGTAAATAGCCTTAACGTTCGAATGTCCATAGCACATTCTAACATGAATATGTATACGTTAGAACATAATGCAATTTCTCTGGTTTCCACAAACTGTCACAGAAAACATTTTTTTGTGACAGTTTGGACACTGTCACAATTGCCAAACGGTCACAAAAATTCATTTATGTGTTAGTGACTATATACTATATAGAATACTATATATTATATGGAGTTCTTTTAAGTAGTTCATTGAAAATAATAATGCTTTTCAAGGATGCCACCAAAACGACAACGAAAAAATGTGACTCATCTGCCAAGTCCCGAACCGGTTGAGGACTCCCCAACTGAGGACTCTGCTAATCAAGTTGATATACAAGAGGCAGATAGCTAGTCTACACCTACCAGTAAGAAAACTGTTGTAGATAATTAATTATATTTGAATTCTTGGGGAGAAATTATTTTTAATAATTTTAAATATATTAGCTGATGCATTGTCACATAACGGTCGTGTCTTAACACATGGCCTAACTCTGGAAAAAAATAGAAGGCACAAAAAATTCAAGGTCAACATCCCAATAACTCCACTGGGGGTGTGAATGATAGTGCGACATCCCTTTCCTCCTATGTCGAGAACACTAGTCCGAGCTTATGCATCATTTTATGTGCGGTCTTGGCGAAATGTTCCGAATGAGGTTATGGATCACATTCGTAGTCATGTACTGGTGAGTTTATATACCCTAGTTTTTTTAGAGATGTTTTAATTTCATATTTTGACACAACTCACTTCTTAGAATGAATTCGACCTAAATTTCAGTCGTAGCGAGAAAGTTCGCATTGTGAATGAGTTAACGTCTACATTATTTCGACGTCACAATGGACGGTGTTATGACCACTTCAAGAAATTTGAGATATTAGAAGAGGCTACTCAGTCCCCCATTTCCAAAAAATGAAGTTAGACGATTCGAAGAAGTGTCGTGATCTTTACGCAAGCCCAAATTATCAGGTATTCTAGATTTTTCCCCTATAACTTATTTATATCTATATTGGTTTCATAGATTATATTTAACACTGTTAATTTCTCCTGCAACACTTAAGTTCTATCAATGCATAGAATAGAACATCTTTGACAGTCCACCATCACTCCGGTTCAAGGTCATTTCAACACCTTATCAATAAAATGGTAATTACTTATTTAAATTCAGTCATTTCTATCATACTTTGTATTTAAGTACTAACATAACTTTTTAAATTTACTACTATGGATTTGTTAGAAACGCAATGATTCTAAAAATTTCTCCCTCAATCATTTCTGTACTGCTACTCACACCAATGCGCACAATGAGTTGATTGATCCTGTCACCAAAGATAAATTATGATCTCGATGCATGGTTCATTTGGCTCTCTATAAATAAATGTGATTTATTTATTTAGTTTTCATGATCATGTGCTAGCCCACCAGAAAAGTCTGAGTTCCGTCTTTATTTCCAGAATTTGGACCAACATCTGCACATTGAGAGGGACCAGGATATACCCCTCCATGGTCCATGAGTTTTACATGTAAATGTTGTCCATGCCTTAGGATGCATCATCTCACATCATAACTGTACATGGTGTTCAGTTCGAGGTTTCAAGGAATGTTATCGCTGAGCTACTCAAGGTCCGTATCGTATCTGAGGCATCGACTACAGTGGATGCTCGGGCTGAGAATGCACCAGATGATATGAACCCGTGGGAATGAATTACCTTGAACCCACAATCAATTTGAAAACTCCCCAAGAAAGCCAAAATCAAGTCAACGGATGGAAAACCTAGACCCGATGAGAACTTGTTTCAAGAACCTAGATTATATTAAAATCAAGACCAGTTGAAGAACCCGTCTCAAGAACCCAGATTACAAAGGAGGAACGCCACAAAGGTTGTGATTTACCTTTGATAAGTTCAAGAGTTCAATCAAGAACAAGAGAAGAAAACTCAACTCACAAATAAAATTCAATATTGTCTACCCTTCAAATGAGGCTACAAAGAGTTTTTAAACTCAAACCTACTCAAAACCCTCGCCAAAATAAAGCCAATTTTACCCAAAATGACCCTTGATGAACAGTACCTGCTACAGTACGCGCTGCTACAGTAACCCTACAATAAATTGATGAAACCCTAGTTCCTAAAAAGTAACTTTCCAAATAAACCCTTGGCCAAAATACAAGGCCTTCCCAAAAAACTTAGTTCATAAGAAAAAAGACATGTGGGCCAAGCATCTTCAAGCCCACTTATTCTAAACTAATAAAATAAATCATTTAACCAAATTGGAAGCCTCCAATAACAATAGGCCATATCTCTAAGTCATGTCTTCCACAGCTTGAATCATGTGGATCAAAATTGATTCTTCTTCTTTTAGACCCATTTTGAGTGTTGGGCTCTTGCTGGCTTCATCCCAAGTGAATTGCACCAATCCTTGCATTGCTTTCTTGATCTTCTTGGCCCTTGATCTTGTAATTGGCCCATCTGGAACTTGCAAAGGATCTTTAAGAGTAGGCCCACCTTGGTTCCTATCATTCCCCCTCTCCTCAAAAGGATTCAACCTCGAATCTTCACCTACATCACAAGGAGAAAAGATCAAAAACATTGAAAGTTGCAGAAACTTTATACACACTTGGAAGATCCACTTTATATGCATTGTCATCACTTTTCTCAAGAATTTGGAAAGGTCCATCTCCTCGAGGATGCAACTTAGTCCTTCTATGGGCTGGGAATCTTTCTTTGCGCATTTGAACCCAAACTCAATCTCCTGGTTCAAAGATGACACGCCTTCGTCCTTTATTGGCTTGGGAAGCAACCCTTTCATTCTTTTGGGAAATTTGAAGCCGTACCCTCTCATGAAGTGACTTCACCAACTCCGCCTTCTTTTGTCCATCCAAACTACTCCTCTGGGATAGAGCATCAGCAACATTGTTCTCCTTACCTTACTTTTAAAGGATGACATAGGGAAATGTCTCAATGTATTCCATCCATCTAGCATGCATTTTATTCAACTTACCTTAACCCTGAAGATGCTTCAATGATTCATGATCGGTGTGGATCACAAATTCCCTTGGCCATATGTAGTGCTGCCAAGTCTCTAATGCACGAACAAGAGCATAAAACTCTTTGTCATAAGTAGGGTACTTCAGGTATGCCCCACTTAACTTTTCACTAAAGAAGGCTATGGGCCGCCTATCCTGCATCAAAACGGCTCTAATCCCTATTCCTGAGGCATCACATTTAATCTCAAAAGTTTTGTTAAAATCAGGTAATGCTAACACAGGTGCAGAGCACAACCTTTCTTTAATAGTGGCAAAAGCATTCTCTTGATTAGCCCCCCAATGAAACCCAACATTCTTTTTAATTACCTCAGTGAGTGGTGCAGCAATGGTGCTGAAGTCTTGAGCAAAATGCCGATAAAAGCTAGCTAAGCCAGGAAAGCTTCTTACCTGGGTGATGCTTTTTGGCGTTGGCCACTCCTTGATGGCCTTGACTTTCTCTTCATCCACCTCAATACCCTTTGTACTAACAACATAACAAAAAAAAACAAGTTTTTCCATGCAAAAGGCACATTTATTGAAATTAGCATACAAGTTTTCACATCTCAACACATCAAACACATATCTCAAATGCTCAATATGTTCATTTAAGTTCTTGTTGTACACTATGATATCATCAAAGTACACAACCACAAACTTGCCTATGAATGCACGTAGGACATGGTTCATTAATCTCATGAAAGTATTGGGCGCATTTGTAAGTCCAAATGGCATAACCAACCATTCATAAAACCCATACTTAGGGCAGGTTTGGTAACTAAAACAAAACACAAAATTCTCATCTCATCATTACACCTTTTTCAAATCTCCATACAAAATATAATAAACAATTCAACTTTTTCAAATCTCAATACACATTTTTCAAATTCCAAAACAATAATAATATTAAAATATAATATTTTAAACTTCAAAACAAAATATAAAATTCTCATCTCACTCCCCAAACCTATCCTTCGTCTTAAAAGTGGTTTTCCATTCATCACCCTCTTTCATTCTAATTTGATAGTACCCACTTTTAAGATCAATTTTACTGAAAATACATGAGCCATGCAATTCATCAAGCATATCATCATTCAATCTAGGAATGGGATGGTGATACTTTACCGTGATATTGTTGACCGCCCTGCAATCAATGCACATCCTCCATGTCCCATCCTTCTTTGGCACTAGTAGCACTGGTACTGCACAAGGGCTCATGCTCTCGCTCACGTACCCTTTACTCATCAAATCCTTAACTTGCCTTTGAACCTCCTTTGTCTCATCTGGATTACTCTTATAGGCTGGTCAGTTTGGAATAGCAGCCCCAGGCATAAAATCAATCTGGTGCTCAATGCCTCTAATGGGTGGCAACTCATTTGGCATCTCCTCCGGGAATACATCTCCAAACTCCTGCAACAAAGAAACAGCCAAACTAGGAAGAAACTGGTTAGTTTCATCAAGAGTAAAATAAGACTATTTATAGACAAGAAAAATTATAGGGCGATCTGCGAAGAAAGCCCTCTTAACCTCACTCTCTCTTGCATAGAAACTCACTTTTGTCTTTCCTTTTCTCTCGACAGACTCTCTTTCTTTTTTCTCTCGTGGCTCCACTCTTTTTTCTTTACTCTCAGCCATCTCTCTACTTTCTTTTTCACTCTTTCTTTTATGCTCATTTTCACTCTCACTCTTTCTTTTTTGCTCAATCTCTTTTTCACTCTTTCTTTTTTGATCACTCTCATTTTCACTCTTTCTCTTTTGATCACTCTCATTTTCACTCTTTCTTTTTTGAGCAACCTCACTTTTTAATTTCAGTTGGTCCTCATAGACCTGGCTCTGATACCAAATGATATGAACCCGTGGGAATGAATTCCCTTGAACCCACAATCAATTTGAAAACTCTCCAAGAAAGCCACAATCAAGTCAACGGATGGAAAACCTAGACCCGATGAGAATTTGTTTCAAGAACCTAGATTATATTAAAATCTAGACCCGTTGGAGAAGCTTTCTCAAGACCCAGATTACGAAGGAGGAACGCCACAAAGGTTGTGATTTACCTTTGATAAGTTCAAGAGTTCAATCAAGAACAAGAGGAGAAAACTCAACTCACAAATAAAATTCAATATTATCTACCTTCAAATGAGGCTACAAAGACTTTTTAAACCCAAATCTAATCAAAACCCTAGACATAATAAAGCCCCTTTTACCCAAAATGACCCTTGATGAACAGTACCGGCTATAGTACGCGCGGCTACAGTAACCCTACAATAAATTGATGAAACCCTAGTTCCTAAAAAGTAACTTTCCAAATAAGCCATTGGCCAAAATACAAGGCCTTCCCAAAAAACTTAGTTCATAAGAAATAAGACATGTGGGCCAAGCATCTTCAAGCCCACTTATTTTAAACTAATAAAATAAATCATTTAACCAAATTGGAAGCCTCCAATAACAATAGGCCATATCTCTAAGTCATGTCTTCCACAGCTTGAATCAAGTGGATCAAAATTGATTCTTCTTCTTTCAGACCCATCTTGAGTGTTGGGCTCTTGCTGGCTTCATCCCAAGTGGATTGCACCAATCCTTGCATTGCTTCCTTGATCTTCTTGGCCCTTGATCTTGTAATTGGCCCATCTGGAACTTGCAAAGGATTTTTAAGAGTAGGCCCACCTTGGTTCCTATCACCAGATGTAGGCACATATGCATCATCTATTGGCCTAATCGAGTCTATGCCCAAAGATGTAGACCGGTTGGAGCGCGAGGGGATTGATCAATGATAAGTGTTATTTTTATGTATTTTTATCACTCTTTTATTTATGAAAAATATTATTTTTCCTTCAATACTATTGATTTTATTTTATTTCTACATATTTTTATTTATTTTCTTGAATCTAAATGAATGAGACGATTTAGTTCAAAATGAGAGCATTTTGGTACAAAAGAAGAGACTACGGATCCAGATCGATGAGAGGCAGCGAGATCTGAAGGGAGCCGATGAGATTTGGGTGAGGAACCTTGTTCCATGGGCAACGAAGAGATATTTCTTGCCCAAAGGCAAGAAGACTTACCTCTCGGTAGGCAAGGAGATCCAATGGCGATCATAATAGGCGAGAAGACTTGGCGACCAGTCTAACCGATCAAAACCAACATCGTGGGAGACAACAAGCAAAGGCGAGCAGTTTTACCACTCGGTAGATTGGCGAGAGGAGTCTTCCATCTCGGTCAAGAACTTACATCTTAGCGATTAGGCGAGGATACCAATTGTATTCAGCGCACTTAGCATCTACCCGATGGGATCTTCCCAAGTTCCATAATCAATTTACTGACTACCAAATCTTCCTGATCTCCACAAATCATGTCGCATATCACTAAATCTTTCATTTTAGATAATTCTGATATTCTTGGGATAATTTCCTTTTATGTTAACATCTATCTTTAGAACTAATTTCCAGATTTTTAGGACAAATTGTCGCTGAATTTATTTTGTTTCCGAATTTGAGTTTTGACTTCTATTTAATCTCGTCTTATCAGATGAATAGGGGAGTCTTTGGTTTGTGAATCTTAGTTGGAGTTCTAAATTAGAGAATGAGATTTTTTAGTTTTTATTTTTGAAGTGTTCTTTCGAGAAGGCAGATCTGGGAAACCAGAGGCGAGAGTCAAATGCTTCTTCAACCAATTTCAACAAAGAGCATAGTTCTATTCTTTTTCTTTTCAATTTCATTATGAACTAATTCTATTTTCTAGAGTTTTGATGTAGCCTAGCATTGAACACACAAGTTATATTCTAAGTTATTTTATTTTCAATATTTCCATGATTAAATGTTTATTCTTTATTCTTAAAGCTTACAATTTTCTAACTAACTATTATTTGATCTTTTGGATTGCAATGAGACCGAGAGGTGATTTGTGATTAAAACTCTAGGATTAAACATCAGTAGTTAAGCGAAAATAGAGATGCTTTACCGCGAGATATTTTTGATATTGTTCGAGAGAAAATATTGAATAGTTAACGGATTTTTATCATCAACTTTGGATAATTGGAATTCCATAATAAGGAAGAATAAATTGTGTGAGATTTGCTACATGAAGTCAAACACTCTAGATCTACTCTCATTATTTTTAAAATCATAATTTTAATATTCTTTTCTTCAGTTTAATTTAGATAAACCATTCTTCAAATTTCGGTTTTTCAAATAGTAATTACTTTAGTCAGTTTCAATACTCAATAGAATAATTATTCCCTATGTTCGATAACCATTTTCTTTAAAACACTTTACTACTTGTTACGATTCTGTGCACTTGCAGATTATATTTTTATATGAAAAATCAGCCTCAAGATGACGACTGCGATGAGGATTTCTTCATCCACATTGGAAGATACTGCACACCGATTGATAAAAAGAACACGTTCTCCCAAACGTTGTTGCTGCCATTTTTTCGCATGTTGCATCTCATAATTCTAACAAACGTAGATTCTATGGCACATAAGGCCCCCTTCAGTCAGACTCGTGCACAGTTCCTCATACGAGCGGCACGTGGAGAGCCCATCGACTTGCCACTGCGAATATTTGAGAGGATCCGTTACGAGGCAAGCATCATGTCCACTGACAACCTATCATATGGGGTGATCATTACACAGCTATTACTAGATCGGAGAGTGCCACCACAAGCGTAGGAGTGGTTGATTGAGTAGATGAACCCTCTAGATATGACCTCACATCATCGAAGTATTGGACAAGGAATGGGGAATGCTCGGTGATAGGCCACGTAGTTCATCAAGGTTTCGTAAACCAAATCCAAAATATTTGGGATGATCTGGTATGTGAGGAATGCATGCGGCGAGACTGGGTCATGACTAGTGGGAATTTATGCACGAAGCGCGCACGAGCCCACGACGAAGCGCGCACGAGCGCACAAAGCGCATGAAGGGGTCTTCAGTAGTTACGCAGTTAATGTTATTTCCTTTCCGTTAGTTTCATTCTGTTTTTACATTCTGTTTCATTCTGTTTTATGCTCTTTTTCATGCTCTGTTGGATGAGCATTGTTTTCAGTTCTTAGTCCGCACGTTTCCTTTTATTTCGGGGTGTAAGTTACATAACTCTACTATTTAAGCTGACGTGAATTCTTAATGAAGGGCATCCAAAAAGTTAAGTCAAACCTGTGGTACATTCTCACCCGAAGAGAACAATTTATCTTAGCACATTTATATATTTTATCATCCGTGTTTGGGACCTATCATTGGCCTCAGAGCCAGGTTCATTTTAATGGGAACCAATAAAGAGCGTATCGAGCAATTGGAGGTCGGGCTTGGTGGAGTGCAGGATGGGTTACATAGAATGGAGATCGGCATGACCGATAGGCTTCGTCAGATGGAAGAAACTCTCAATCGCCTTTCCGATGTCTTGCTTGCCAACCAAGAAATTCCCAATCACCATCAAGAAGGCCACGACAGGGGACGTATGGTGGTATCCTCCAAAACAGAAAAACTTGAATTTCCTCGATTTTCAGAAGATGATCCAACGGAGTGGTTCAATCATGTGAACCAATTTTTTGAATTTCAAAATACTCCGGAAGCCCGAAGAGTTTCTTTGGCTTCTTATCATTTGGAAGGAAAGGCCAACCAATGGTGGCAATGGATCCGCAGAACATTCCAAGAAGAAGGGCACTCTCTCTCATGGGAAAATTTTGAAGATGAACTCTGGGCTTGCTTTGGGCCTTCGGAGTGCGAAGATTTTGACTAAGCCCTTTCAAGGATTAAACAGACTGGTTCCTTGCGTGAATACCAGAGGGAATTTGAACGCTTGGGCAATCGAGTTAGAGGCTGGATGCAAAAGGCGCTAGTCGGAACATTCATGGGTGGTTTACAAACAGACATTTCGGACGGGATTTACATGTTTAAACCACAAACATTGAAAGAGGCCATCAGCTTTGCACGCATGAGAGATGACCAGCTGGCAAGACAACGGAGATTCATAAGATCTCCACCTCCAGTGCGAGCCCCCCTAGCGTTTCCACCACTAAATCGAACAGCACCAACAGCACCTGTTGCCCCAGTTCGACATCTAAGTTGGGAAGAAATGCAGCAAAAGCGACTTCAAGGCCTATGCTTCAACTGTAATGAACGATTTACTGCAGGGCATAAATGTCAAGGGCCTCGGATTCTTATGTTGGAAGGAGACGATGACGGTGCAAATGTTGTCTGTGATGATGAAACCGAAGAACCAACAGGGGAGGAGAACCACGAAGGGCCTATAGATCCAACAATTACGTTGCATGCATTAACAGATTGGACAGCGCCCAAGACCATGCGAGTGGCTGCCAGAATCGGTGCACACGACGTCATTACATTAGTCGATAGTGGGTCAACTCACAATTTTATTAGTGAGCGTATGGCCAACCTACTTCGATTACCAGTGATACCGACTAAAGCCTTCACTATGCGGGTAGCTAATGGCGAGAATCTTAAATGCCACGGGAGGTTCGATCAGGTACCAGTGAATCTGCAAGGCATCAAATTCTCATTAACTCTATATGCTCTACCACTCACAGGATTGGATCTAGTTCTAGGAATTCAATGGCTCGAACTACTTGGGTCCGTGGTGTGCAACTGGAAAAAGATGACCATGGAATTTTCTTGGGGGAACCAGACCAGACTATTGGTGGGAATCGATGGCCAAGATATTCAAGCGGCAACTCTTAAAGAATTATCCAAAGGTGTTTGCCCAGGCCATACCATCTTTGCTTTCTGCATGCAGGTCACCAATAAAGAACCACAAAACCAGATACACCCGAGCATGCAAGCGGTGCTACAAGAATTTTCAGATGTCTTCACAGAACCTTCGAGCTTACCACCTATCCGCGAAATTGATCACAGCATTCCCTTGAGAGACGGAACCGAACCAGTAAATGTGTGACCATATCGCTATGCGCATTATCAAAAAGATGAGATTGAAAAACAGGTCCAAGAAATGCTAAACTCAGGACTTGTTCAACCGAGTACTAGCCCATTTTCATCGTCGATATTATTGGTCAAGAAAAAAGATGGCAATTGGAGTTTTTGTACAGATTATCGCGCACTCAACGCGGCAACAATTAAAGATCGGTTCCCGATCCCCATTGTTGAAGACATGTTAGATGAACTCTATGGTGCCACGTATTTTACCAAGCTCGATTTATGGGCTGGGTACCATCAGGCAAACCTTAGAGATATTGAGGCAACATCAATTCTTTGTCAAGGCAAGTAAATGCGCCTTTGGGCAACATGAGATGGAATATTTGGGGCATATTGTTACCAACCAAGGAGTCGAGGTGGACAAAAATAAAATAGCAGCAATGGTGGCATGGCCACGACCTACTAATATTTCAGATCTGCGTGGTTTTTTAGGCTTGACAGGGTACTACCGAAAGTTCATCCAAAATTATGGCGTTATAGCTCGGCCTCTTGCCAACCTCCTCAAGAAAGGCCAGTTCGGTTGGACCGAAGAAGCTGAGACTGCTTTCCTTGCACTTAAGCAGGCCATGACATCAACCCCTACATTAGCAATGCCAAATTTCAACGACTCATTCACCATTGAGACAGATGCCTCCGGCGACAGAATTGGAGCTATATTATCCCAACAAGGCAAACCAATAGCATTCATGAGTCGAGCCTTGGGAGTGACAAAGAAATCCTGGTCCACGTACGCCAAAGAAATGTTAGCCATCATTGAGGCTATACGTTTGTGGCGCCCATACCTTCTGGGTAAGAAATTTTACATTCAAACTGATCAACGCAGTCTCAAGTTTTTTTTGGAACAGCGGGTCGCCACACCAGAACAACAAAAATGGGTAGCAAAGCTTCCGGGATACGACTATGAAATACTCTATCGCCCTGGATGTGAAAATTCAGCTGTGGATGCACTATCCCGTAAACAAGGCAGCCCCATTCTTCACGGAATTTTCATTCCGCACGCCAGTTTATGGGAGGAAATCAAGCAAGCCGCCGCGACAGATCCGTACATCAATTCAAGGGGTCGTTTGGCAACTGACCAAACCGAAGGACCATACAAATGGCGTCACAGGCTACTTCTCTTCAAAGACAAAGTTGTCATTCCAGACGACAGAGCCCTACGCGGTAAACTACTGCATGAAATGCATGATACCAAGATGGGCGGACACTCTGGCATTTTACACACATGCAAACGATTGAGGCAGCAGTTCTATTGGCCCGGCATGCATAAATTAGTCCAAGAATATATCAAAGAGTGCGAGGTATGTCAAAAGGTCAAAACCGAAACACTAAATCTCGCAGGACTCCTTCAGCTGTTGCCCATTCCGTGCAGAGTGTGGGACGACATCACCTTAGATTTTATCGAAGGTCTGCCAACCTCCCAAGGCAAGGACACAATTATGGTGGTTGTCGACAGGCTGAGTAAATCAGCACATTTCCTTTCATTGACCCATCCATTTACTGCTAAAATCGTGGCAGATAAATTTGTAGAGGGAATTGTCAAACTCCACGAAATGCCCCAGTCCGTGATTAGTGACCGAGATCCAATTTTCATTAGTAAATTATGGCAAGAATTCTTCAAGATGTCGGGTACTAAATTGTAGCTCAGTTCCGCATACCACCCACAGACCGACGGACAAACGGAGGTAGTCAATCGCGGCCTTGAACAATACCTGCGCTGTTTCGTGCACCAGTGGCCCTGCAAATGGAGTTCTTATTTACCTTGGGCGGAATATTGGTACAATACCACCTATCATATTTCTACAGGGATGACTCCATTCTAGGCACTATATGGCAGGCTGCCTCCTGCCATTCCATCGTATACAGAAGGACTATCTCCAGTTCACGAGGTCGACCAACAATTACTCAATCGAGATGAACTGCTCCAACAACTCAAGAGTAACTTGGCCAGCTCAGTTAATCGCATGAAGCAAATCGCAGACCTCAAGCGGCGGGATATTTCGTTCGACATTGGCGAACGGGTATTGTTGAAGCTACACCCTTACTGTCAACAAACAGCTTTCAAACGGGTCCATTAGAAATTAGCTACTCGTTTTTACGGGCCCTATGAAATCTTACAGAAATGTGGACCAGTGGCGTACAAATTAAAATTACTGAAAAGCTCACGCATCCATCCGGTGTTCCATGTATCGCTACTTAAACAATACTGGGAGCATGACGACCTTACAGAGCCACCGCAGACATCGTTGCCACCCATCTCAGATGAAGGAGTTGTTGAACTCGAACCACAAGCAATTTTGGACACTCACTAGATCAAGCATGGAGGATAGCTTATCGAAGAAAGCTTAGTGCACTGGAAGCATCTGCCCACGGAAGACGCCACCTGGGAACCCACTACGGCATTACTAGACAAATTCTCGCATACGATCCTTGAGGACAAGGATCCGCTGGTTGGGGGGAGCACTGATAGGCCACGTCGTTCATCAAGGTTTCGTAAACCAAATCCAAAATATTTGGGATGATCTAGTACGTGAGGAATGCATGCGGCGAGACTGGGTCGTGACTAGTGGGAATTTACGCAAGAAGCACACACGAGCGCATGACGAAGCGCGCACGACGAAGCGCGCACGACGAAGCGCGCACGAGCGCACGAAGCGCATGAAGGGGTCTTCAATAGTTACGCAATTAACGTTATTTCCTTTCCGTTAGTTTCATTCTGTTTTTACGTTCTGTTTCATTCTGTTTTATGCTCTGTTTCATGCTCTGTTGGATGAGCATTGTTTTCGGTTCTTAGTCCGCACGTTTCCTTTTATTTCGGGGTGTAAGTTACATAACTATGCTATTTAAGCAGACGTGAATTCTTAATGAAGGGCATCCAAAAAGTTAAGTCAAACCTGTGGTACATTCTCACCCGAAGAGAACAATTTATCTTAGCACATTTATATATTTTATCATCCGTGTTTGGGACCTATCACTCGGCATAAGCCTGGGCCTACACCAGATCTTGTTCCTCCGATCCAGTCTGGGGGTCGGTGTTGCTCCCTATAATGGGAGTGCTAGTCAGTAGCTGATAGGTACATCTGCAGGGGACAACGTGCCCTACTTGGCTAGATCTGCACCTTGTTTGGGTTGATGTGATGGTCTCAGATATTACTACACACATCGACCAACAGATCATGTCATTACAAGAGTGTCACCGAGGTTGGCCATCATTTAGATATCCTAAACAAAAAAGTCAACACATTGACTGAGGAATTTTATACATTTGTAAACAACTCATTCTGAGCTTTGCTGCATTTTTATCGTATTTTGTATTTATATTTTAATATATTTCTTTTTCTATACTTTATGTAATGAACAATATCATTTAATATATCTTGTATTTTTGTATTTCAATTATCAATCTTTTTAAATTTCAAATTCCATTTTTAATTTTAAAACAGTTCACGTTCGAACGTTAATGACTTTTATTCGAACATAAACTAAATCATTCAAATGTTCGAACGAATAACTTACACATTCGCACCTAAATGGGCTTAATGTTCGAATGAATGTACATGAATTGTTCGAACGTAATATTTTATACCTTTGCATGTACTGATTCTAAAACGACATTGTCTGAGTTATTTAATTTATATGTTACATGTATAACAAAATAAGCATGAACAAAAATATATAGATCTGTACTTACAATCTTCAGTCGTTTCTCTATACCCGATAGGTAAGTGTGAAGTCATTAATCTGTATAAGGCACGAAATAATTACACGGTTTTTTTTTTTTTTTTGGGGGGGGCAATGAATTCACTTGACGAATCTATTTGTTTTTTCGGTTGGGGTGATTAAAAAAATGTACACAAAAGATAACTGAATAAACGTATACACTTGGGGCTTGGCTTCAAAATTAGAGGAGAAATATGCATGCTTCGTTTAGAACGTGAACGCATCGGCCAAAAAAAGTTTCATTTTATCTTCTAAATTCTAATTAAAGGTGAGTTCTACAGTTTTTTTTAAGCCACAATTATTTTTATAATAATAAATTTATAACTTGACATGACTTGATATAATATATTAAATTATAAAATTATTTTTTTTATAAAATAGATCTAACATTTCATGGTACGTCAAATTATGAATTTAATTTTATAAAATTACTCTTTATTGATATACACTTCTCTTTGACCATACCCTTCAAACTTGGCCTGTTCTGATTACGTGTATTATCAAAGGATAATGTTAGTCCTCCGTCTCCCAGCTTTTGCTTGTATTTTTTTGTTTTTATTTTTTTATTTCTTACTTCATGATTAAGGAAATATTTTTTGATGATATTGTGAAAAACACCAAAATAAACTAGCAGGAACCAGCGGTGGCTGTAGTGCCGCCCTAAAATTAAGGAAAATGATACTCTCACCACTAGTTCTTACAGTTCGGTGTTACTACTGGAATTATTATTTTTTTTAAATATTTAAAAGTGTAAAAAAATACATGTGAAAAAAACAAAAAAAAAAGATCAACTATACCTAACGGTAGCTCCCACTGGAGCGGTGTCACCTTGAATGATCAGTAGTACTACTACTTAATTATTGTGGTGTGGTGAAAGTATGAATAAATAGTACTAAAGTTACATGAAGTGCTCATCATGTAATGCTTGCTTTGAGAATAAATAATATTAGAATTTGGTTTGACACCATGATTAATATTGTAATGGAGCTCGATCAATCGAGCTTCCTTTACAGTACGGAAACATATATGTAAAATATGTTGCATCTTGATATGCTCATGTCGTGTGCCAATAAAAAGATCGAGCTGACCGACATAGTTTCGGTCAGCTTCTCGTGATCCTAATAAATCAAGTATTTAATATATTTTTTTAAAGTTATAGATCTATATCTTTCTTTCTACTTGGCAATGCAATACATATATATATATATATATATATATATATTAATCATTTATCAATTACGAAGAGCAAGTGTAGCATGGCAATTAAAAGCTAAAACTGGACTCGGATATATCCCATGATCTCCTCGGCACAACGATGTAGTATTAGTAGTAGTAAAGCCCTCAAATTAACAATTAACCCAAATGATATTTGGTTAATTAATTAAGAGCTGGATATCATGATCGAAGTATACGAAAATTTATTTGTTTATAAATTGGTGTGGAGAAGACACAATCTTGTTTTTGTTTTTGTTTTTGTTCTGGGCATATTTGGAAATTGTCTGCTGTGTTCTTAGTTATTAGAACTTTAATTTAGTACTAATTTCTGTATTGTATGTAATGAACACATATCTTAATCAATTCAAGTTATTTGCTTCTATATAGAGGGATTTTACAAATTGATAAAAAAAATTTCTTCTAACTAGGTAAATGTTCCATGTAAGGAGACAAAATACTGCTATAAAATCTCATTCTTCAACACGTATTGCTATTCACATTATCCTTAAATACAAGTTCTAATGAGCTATATATGGAAATGTACAACGTAAGGAATTTACACAGAAAATCAAAATTGACAGCATTTACAAATAAATTCAAACTTTTCCTTGATTTACTGCTAGACTGATTTTGCTGCTGATTTGTTGCTTTGGTTTGGATTGTGACAGATCTTCAATATCTTCCTTAATACGCCCCCGCAAGAACGGACTTCCATCAAGAAGACCGATCTTGTTCTTGAGATGATCTGTACGTTGCCATGAGAGTGGCTTGGTCAATAAGTCAGCAAGTTGATCATTGGTATGAACATACCGGACATTGAGCACATTTTTCTGAACCAAGTCACGAGCAAAGTGAAGGTCAATTTGAATGTGTTTCATGCTTGAATGTTGAACCGGATTGAAGCTAAGATGAGTGGCTCCAAAGTTGTCACATAGCAGCAGGGGAGGGTTTTTGAGTGGAAACTTCAGTCTTCAACAAGAGATAGAATCCACATACATTCAGCAGCAGCTGTTGCTAATGCTCGACATTCTGCTTCAGTAGATGAGCAAGCAATTGAACGTTGTTTTTTTGAGCTCCATGATATAGGTGTGGAACCAAGTAGGACTAAATATGCTGATGTCGAACTCCTATTGTCCAAGTTACCTGCCCAGTCCAAATCCGAGAAGCATAAAAGGGCTGGATTAGCTGCTTTCCTTATTGTGATGCCATGAAAAAGTGTATTCTTCAAGTATCGTAGCAATCTCTTAGTAGCTGTCTAGTGAGTTGTAGTGGGAGCATGCATGAACTGAGAGAGTTTGTTGACTGCAAAGCTGATGTCAGGCCTAGTCAATGAGAGGTATTGCAGTCCACCAATAACTCTTCGATACTCAGTGGCATCAAATGAGGAAGTGCCATCATCAAGTTTTAAGGAAACTGAGGTTGACATAGGTGTTGTGACATCTTTGGCACCTTCCATGCTTGTTTTTGCAAGTAGCTCTCGGATATCGAAGTGTAGAGACCCCAGATCTTTAAGAGAGAATTTTTTCCAAGCTAATCAATGATTCTTTCCACGAATGGTGAATTATTTCCAATAATTACCAAGTCATCAACATATACTAAACAATATACAAGAATAGAATCATGATGATACACAAATAAAGATGAATCAGAGTTTGCATTCATAAACCCAAAACCAAGTAAGGCATGTTTGAGAGCTGAGTACCAAGCACAAGGTGCTTGTTTTAGTCCATATATTGCCTTTTTAAGGCAACACACATACTCTGGTTTTTCCAAATCTCGAAAGCTTGGGGGCTGTTTCATGAAGACTTTCTTAGTGAGATGACCATTTAAAAACGCATTGTTTACATCTAGTTGTCTGAGTGACCAACCCAGCATCACAACAGTAGATAAAACTGTTCTAATTGTAACAGGTTTGACCACAGGACTGAAAGTCTCTTTGTAGTCCAAATCAGGCCTCTGATTGAAGCCTTTTGCCACAAGTCTAGCTTTGAACCGATCAATTGAACCATCCGCATTTCTTTTGATCAAAAAGACCCATTTGCATCCGATTATATTGCATCCTCTTGGGGGTGGAACAAGCTGCCATGTATCACGACTCATGAGGGCAGTTAATTCCAAGGACATGGCTTCACGCCATCTGGTATCAGAAATGACCTCAGAGACCTTGTTGGGTTCCAATGATGGAGGGATGGGATGTTTGGTAACCAAAAAAGATTTTTTTGGTCTGTAAATGTTATTCATTGATCGGGTTACCATAGTGTGTGCGCAAATCAACTGGGGAGGGCAGCACAAACTCATTGTGGGTAGGAGCAGATTCATGGGTTTCGGGAATAGAAGTGATTTCTTGCGCAATCAATGGAGATGAAAGAAAACATTTGCCTAAGATGGAGTCGTTGCCGGAGAAGATGCAACCAGAGGAGAGTGATCTGTGATAGTACTCATTTCCGGAATCGTGAGAGGTGTTGCCAAAGGAGATGGAAGTTTGGGCAAGGAAAGCTGGACATGAGACTGATTTTCGCTCGAGCTCATAGAGGAGACTTCACGATTTGGAGGGATGGATTTTGCAAAGGGAAAGTTCCCTTCATCAAATAGTACATGACGTGAGTGATAAAGACGCTGTGTTTTAGGCTCCATACATAAATAAGCATTTTAAGAAAGAGAGTAACCCACAAACACACATGTCGTGGCTTTGGGCTCCAGCTTATTTCTGTTATAGGGCCTGGTAAAGGGATAGCTCAAGCAACCAAACTGTTTGAGTTTCATGTGATTTGGTGCTTGTTTAAACAGATGTTCAAATGGGGATTTATTTTGTGATATGGAACTTGGCATCCTATTGATAAGATAGGCAGTGGCTTGAAAGGCATAAGGCCAAATGATCGAGGCATGTGAGCATCCGTGAGGAGTGTGAGCCCGATTTCAACAAAATGACGATGTTGTCTTTCAGACATGCCATTTTAAAGACGACATCGTCATCTTGTTGTGGAGTGTGTGGAGCAGTTGTATAGTGAGCAATTCCATGGACAGATAGATAAGGCTTTAACCCAACATATTCCCCACCATTGTCTGAGTATAGACTCTTGATTTTGGTGTTAAATCAATTTTCCAAGAGATGTCGAAATTGAGGGAAAATAGTGTGAACACTTGATTTATTGGGCATAGGATAGACCCAAATATATTTAGTATAATGGTCAACAAAAATAATGTAATATTTTGAACCATCAATACCAATATCATGAGCGGGACCCCAAATAGCCGAATAAATTAATTCCAATGGAGCATTGCTAGTTAAGCCATGAGAATTAAAAGGTTGACGATGAGATTTATTTTGAGAGCATGAACTACAAAGAGATAAGCCCATGATTTTTTGTGGATAAAGAAAAAGTACGAATAACATGATTAACAATTTTTGACGAGGGATGACCAAGTCTTTTATGCCGACCATCAGTGGTAGTGCGTTCATGAACGTAAGCAACAACTTTTTTTGAAACCGTGGCCAATGTTCTGGTAGTGGATACACACCACCATCTTCACATTCACCTTTGAGTAGCGTCGCCCCCGTGATCCGATCATTCACCAAGAAATAAGATGGATGAAATTCTAAATAGACATTGTTGTGTTTGGTGAAATGATGAACTGAGATAAGATTTTTTTAATGGTAGGAACGCAAAGAGTATCATGTAAATGAAAAACACGATTAGGTGAAGCAAAAGACAGAACCAACATGAGATACAGGCAAACCTGAACCATCACCAATTACCACCTCATCAGTACCATCATACTCCGAGTGTATTGAAAGATTTGAGAGATCAATAGTCATGTTGTGGGATGTAGTGGAATCAACAAGCCATTTTTTATTCTTTCCTTGAAAAGATGTAGCACAATTTGCTGTGATTTCAGTGGAATTGAACTTGAAGCAGGTCTTGGCCGTATGGCCCATTTGATCACATAGTTGACATTTGGGCTTATATTTCTTGAAGCCCAAATCCAATGGCCCACGCTTGCCACGACCACAATGTCCATGTGAAGAGTTCCTCTGCGAAGAAGACCCATCATTTCCAGTCGAGCTCCCCTTCCGTTGGGTGTAATTTGCGGTGGCTATCAGAGTTGTTGATTGTGCTTCCAGTCGGCGGATGTAATTTTCATGACCAACCAGCAGGTCATGAATTTCCTCAAATTTCATTGAGGTTTCCCGAGTACGGATGGGTGCTGCAATCTCACGAAATTCGGGTCCAAGGCTGTTTAAAATATAAAGTGTGAGATCATCATCTGAAACAGGATGATCTATGATTGCAAGTTCATCAGCAATCATTTTTACGCCGTGGAGAGATTCGGTGACAGATCTACTGTCACGGGTGCTCAAGGTTAAATCCTCCTTGAGTTGCATTGCACGTGTTCAAGATTTGCCCGCATAAAATCTTATTCTTCAACACGTATTGCTATTCACATTATCCTTAAATACAAGTTCTAATGAGCTATATATGGAAATATACAACGTAAGGCATTTACACATAAAATCAAAACTGACAACATTTACAAATAAATTCAAACTTTTCCTTGATTTACTGTTAGACTAATTTTGTTGCTGATTTGTTGCTTCGGTTTGGATTGTGACAGATCTTCAATATCTTCCTTAATACCTTGTACATTAAACTACTGCTAGTATAATTAATAAAAGTATTAATTGGACATAGGACATTCCAGATATGTATGAAATATTTAAAAAAAAAATCCTTCCACAGACACCGTTGTAGGCTCACCTGGATTCTCCCGTTAGTATATTTTATCTATTTTGTTTTTTTTTTTTGTTTTAAATTTTTTTAAGACATTTAAATATTTTCTTAAAATAAAAACTTACAATATTATTAAAAATTATTTTTTTAAAAAAACTTTATCGAGACCAGCAATCGAGAGAACCCAACGGGACACATAGCATTTCTCTTAAAAAAAAAAAATTGGGTGAAAAGATTAGACACGAAGAAGCTGCCAAATAACGGGACGTCGACCGCTTGTGAATTGCGATGAACTTTCGTTTTCATTATTAAGATTCTCTTCCACTTTTAGCTACTTCTGTACGTAGCATGTGCATACTGATAACTTAGATTTTGATAATGAAGTAGTTCCAATGCATGCCAAATTTTCCAAATAAATTTGTATGGATTGGATGTTGATTACAAAAAAATAGTGAGTATTTGTGAGGAGTTATTTACAATAAAAAATAGTTATTTTGATAAATAAAAAATATATATTCTAACTACTTTGTTAAGCATTTACCCTTTATTACTAATTTATAAATACTATAATGACTTGGGTTGTTACTTGTCGTCCAGTACTACCACTATACTCATCATTGTTTAGTGATCAAGATCTTTTATATCAAGTAAAAGGTGTATTTCAAAACAAAGACGATGGAGCCCCTGTTGAGTATATGGAGTCTAGTTCACACCGCTCGAATGGAGCGTTTAGCCGCTCGAGCGAATACAAGTCAGAGAGCTTCGCTCAAAGACAGCTCGACAGACCGCTCGAGCAAAGGAAAGTCAGAGAGAGTTCGCTTGACACCGCTCGACACACAACTCGAGCAGAAGGAAGTCAGAGAGCTTCGCTTGAAGAGCTGCTCAACACATGGCTTGAGCGATTGCGGGAAACATGTTAACTCGATGCGGGCTCGACATGCCTCTCGAGCGAACATCACTATTTCTGCCATGTTTAGGGTTTCCACCGCATAACATACATATATGTTTTATTCTTGGCTTGTGACTATATCAGAGTGAACAGTAGCTGCCTGTAACGACCCGATCTTATATTTAGAAATAAATTACAGATAAAATTTATAATGAGTTAAAGCGAATTATCAGATGATTTTATTTTATTATTTTAGCTTTTATTTTTATTTTTATTTTACTCCAAGCATGTGTGTGTTAGAGTCCAAACACTATTCCTATTCTTATTTCCTCTTCATAATGAAACTCTTAGCTACCGGTTTTATTCTATAAATTTTCAAACATGCACGAAACCTAATCCACTTCCATGCACGTACGTTTCTTTCTCCTTCTTCACTAGGGTTTTCATGGGTCTATATATAGAGGCTTATTGCATCCAGTCCGAGCATCTTTTTCCAGCGTGAACAACCAGCCTCAAGCCGAAACAAAACCCAACAATCCACGCCTTCGTCCTCACTCTGGTCTCCTCCACGCCTACCCAGACAGCAAGCCCTTGTCGCTGCCCTCCACCACCTCCCCTTAGTTCGTCCAGCAGACCACCCAAGACCTCCTCCGTGACGCCCACCACCTCATCACATGCAAATCCACACCGTTGAAAACCACTAGGACAGCGGAAACCCGTGCGTTAGCACTACCCAGCCCCATGTTTAGTTCTGCAGCATGGCTACCCCGTAGCACCACCTTGCCGAAGCCAAGAAAACCACATCTCAGCTCCTCCCTCTGGCTACCCCATAGCCGAGAACCACGTTTTGCCACTTTTGGGCCACGATGCCACCGTCGGCAGCAACAGACGACACCGGAGATCTATCCTCCACTGCCTTGTGACGCCACAGCAAGCCGCCACCCTTGCTCTGTAAGTTCAAGCCGTGTTCTCCCTCTCTCATAACTCTCTCTCACTCTCAGTTGCTTTGCCGCCACTCGTCAGAGTTGACACTGTGCCCAGCCACCAGAACCACCGTCACGACTGCCTTCTTCCTCTCGGTGAGCATTGCACCACCCACCACTTCCGTAAACTGCTTTTATTCCCGTCCCGTAAGCTGCCTTCTTTCCTATTTTATGTGTTTTATTTTCAGACTTTTCCAAAATGCCCATGCCCATTATGATGTTTCCCAAAAATACCCATGTCTATTTAGGATTAAAAGATAAGAATATTTTAGTGTAAGGAATAATCTAAATTTAGGAAATATAGACTATTTTAGTATTTTAGGTTTTAAATAAAGTCACAGGTTTAATTAGAAGTTTATGAAAATTTGTGTTTATTTTTAGGCAACCGACTACGCGCTGAAAATCCTTCATTGGAAGCCCTTTTTACGTACCCAAGACATGATAAAATTATGAAAAATCTATGATTTTATATGAAGTATTATGCATTAAGTTATTTATGACAAATCATGATTTTATGAAATGAATTATGCATCAACAGATTTATAAAAAGTCATGATTTTATGTGAAAGTTTATGAATATTGATGATCTTATGTGATAATTTATGCATTAAAATAATTATGGGAAGTCATACATGATTTTATGTGAGATTATTCATAAAATTATTTATTAAATGCATGATTTTATGTAAGAGTTATTTCATAAAATTATTTATGAAATGCATGATTTTATGTGAGAGTTATTTCATAAAATTTTCTATGAAAAGTCATGAATTTATGTGAGGAAACATATATCACGATATTATGAAAGAATGCGATTTCATTTGAAATCTATGATACGATGTGACAAGTATGTATGTGATTTCTTTTGAAATCTATGAAATGACAAGTATGCAAGTATGATTTGATAAAATATGTAACGGCCTATGTTATGATATTAAAACAGTACCTATGTTATGGGCATATTGCATTGCCAGGTCCTGCATGCTAGTAGTGCACCCAGTATGTCTTCTTTATGTATGGATTCCACAACCCGCGGTCACGGGCGGAATCAGAATCTATTTAGATTCACTAACCCTAATTCACAGGGTGGGGGTCAACAGTGGGTAACGTCCTATGATAAGTGAAAGATAAGTTAACGTTCATGTTCATTGTATTTATGAAAGTATTTATGAATATGCACGTTTTTCAAGAAACCTTATGTTTATTATGTTTACTGTATGATGTGTTGCTTATTGAGTATTCGACTCATTTTAGATTGCTTTTTTTTTTTTATGTTTTTAAACCCCTAGGTGATGACATTTATGAAGATGAGACTACAGGACAGGACGTGACTCTGGGAGGCAAGGTAGAGGCCTAGACAGATTTTGCTATGATTATTTCTATGGTTTAAAGTTTAAATAAATTATTTTGATAAGTAAATGAGACTTCTGTATTTTTAATAAGTGTTTCTATAGACTTTATTTTGGATTTTTTAGTATTTATTGAAATTTGTTATTTTTATGAAAATCTTTCGCATCTGGCGCGTTGTTTAAAAAAAAAAATTTTAAGTCCAAGTTTAGTAGTAGCACACTGGCTTCTCGAAAATTCTAAAATGTCTTTTTAGGAAGCAGGGTGTTACACTACCACATACTATTGTATTGTGATTCCTCAAGAAATACAAACCATCTACAGCTCCTGTGGACGAAGGCAATTTGCCGAACTACGTATATTGTGTGTGTGTTCTTGATTGTGTTCTTTTACTTTATTTGTTACTATTAGTATGTATGTTTTGCATAACATTCCACAGCAACTGTTATCAAGAGTCAAGGTCGGATCTGAAGGAGAATGATGGTTGGAGATAAAGTGAACGCATGTGGGATCGAGAAATCTGACAACACTGATTTTGGATACTGGAAGATGCAGATTGAGGATTATCTCTATGGGAAGAGGCTCCACCTTCCACTATTGGGAAAGATGCCAGAGAGCATGGCTGATGCTGAGTGGACCCTGTTAGATCAACAGGTTCTAGGTCTTGTTCGGCTGACTTTGTCCAGAACAGTGGCACACAATGTCAGTAAGGAGAGAATCACGGTGTATCTCATGGCGACTTTGTCGAGTATGTATGAAAAGCCGTCTGCAAACAATAAGGTGCACAAGATGAAGAAATTGTTCAATTTGAAGATGTCGGAAGGTATGTCTGTAGCCCAACACTTGAATGAATTCATACAATCACAAATTAATTGTCTTCCTAGAGATTGAGTTTGATAATGAGATCAGAACATTGATTCTGTTGGCATCGCTGCCAAATAGTTTGGAGGTCATGAGAATGACTATGAGTAGTTCAGCCGGCAAGGCAAAACTGAACTACGATGACATACGTGATATGGTGCTTGTTGAAGAGGTACATAGGAGAGATTCAGATGAGTCCTCTGGTTCAGGATCTGCCCTAATTGTTGACAATAGGGGGCAAAAGACATGACAGGTCAAACTCCAAGAGCAGGGGGAAGAACAAGATGAGATCTGGGCAGTAGATCACATGCTGGAGTTGTGGCAAGCCGGACCACATCAAAAGAAACTACCGAAATCAAGAAAGTTTTGATGATGATGCTGTGAATGTAGTGGCAGATGAAATTCATGATGCCTTACTCTTTGTAGTGTACAGTCCGATTGATGATTGGGTGTTGGATTCAGGGTTTTCGTTCCATAGCACCTCGCATCGAGAAATCATGTAGAATTATGTTACTGGTAATTTTGGGAAGATGTATACGGCTGATGGAAAGACACTGAATGTAGTGGGAGTGGGTGATGTACACATCACACTTCCAAATAGGAGCGTGTGGACTTTACAACAAGTCAGACATGTTCCAAGTCTGAAGAAAAAATTGATCTCTGTGGGATAGCTTGATGATAGCTATTTTGCAGTAGCGTTCTCTAGAGGAGCTTGGAAGATCACTAAGGGTGCGCTAGTCCTAGCGCATGGTAGGAGATCTAACTCTTTGTATTTAACATTAGGGTCCATTGATGTGCAGAAAAATACAATAGTGCAAAAAGGCAGAGGGCGATACTGTGGGTGTACCAGTCTCCAAGTGGGAGAATTGTTGAGTATATGGAGTCTAGTTCACACACCGCTCAAGCGAATACAAGTCAGAGAGCTTTGCTCAAAGACAACTCGATAGACCACTCGAGCAAAAACAAGTCAGAAAGAGTTTGCTCGACACCGCTCGACACACAGCTCGAGCAGAGGGAAGTCAGAGAGCTTCGCTTGAAGAGCCACTCGACACATGGCTCAAGCGATTGCGGGAAATAGGTTCGCTCGATGCGGGCTCGACATGCCGCTTGAGCGAACATCACTATTTCTGTCGTGTTTAGAGTTTCTGCCACATAACATATATATATGTTTTATTCTTGGCTTGTGACTATATCAGAGTGAACAGTAGCCGCCCCATACTATTATATTATGATTCCTCAAGAAATACAAATCCTCTGCAGCTCCCGTGGACGTTGGCAGCCGAACCACGTATATTGTGTGTCGTGTTTTTGATTGTGTTGCTTTTATTTTATTTGTCATCATTGATGTGTGTATTTTGCATAACATTCCACAACAGCCCCAACAAAGATATATGTAAACTCCATAGAAAATTATTGTTTAATTTATGCGATCGATCTTATAACTTAATTAGAAATAAAGGTATTATGCTCGAGAGCTATATACAACGGGTAATAAATTAATAATATCATGTAATAGATCATCATGATCACAAAACCATCATAAAGACGACCAGCTTCCAATATTCATTGACATATGTGATTTCTTTTTAAACGAATATTACTAGCTAGTTTCAACTCTTTCCTTACTGAAAAATAAGCTAGTAATAGACTAATAGTAAAAAAGAATAAAAGAGCGTCATTAGATTTCAAACAAAACCCATAAAAATCGGTGAAGAAATTAATGAGTCAGCATGGACAGTTGTACCACCACCTCACGATCATGGAATCTTTTTAATTTATTCTTGTTTTTCTCTACGTTTTTTTTTAAATGCCTAACATGGCTGGCATCTGATCAACTAGTCAATTGCTAGGTCTTCTTGCTTTTACTTTTTATTCATAAAAAAATAAAATTTTCCTCTTATCTAGCACACTAAAGGTAGCATTTTTGCTTTTTGATATATACCACTACTTGATGTTGGGGTGCCGCTCGATCTGACTGTACGTGCATGTTATCAACTGAAGAAATTTCGAACCACATTCAGAGACTAATTACACATGCACTTGAATGGTATTCTATAAATAGAGTGTAGGAGGAAAATGGCCTCTCAGCACAAACCATAAATCAGCAATCAACAAAATAAAAGGCTATTCTTATTTGCATTCTCTTTGCTTTCCTGCTTATCTTGTCCCCTGCAATTACAGCTCACGAACTGGTTGAGAAGATCTGAAGAAGGGTGAGAGCACGTACACAATTTAGTCATCTTCTATATTCGTTAGTCATCATGTCTGCTTATTGCAAGATTTAAAGAAATTATTCTACATCAGAAGTTGTTCATGACCCCCAATTTTAAATTATATTATCCTCTTGCTTTTATATAATAGCAGTTTTCATTTGGATTCTCACAATTCCTAATTTGAGACTAATTGTTTAAATAATTTTAGTACAATTATATGTGTACCAAATATTGTTAATTAAACATCATGGCACATGTTTTATACATTCATGTTCTACATGACATCATCACGTTAAATACATTGTTGAGATTATATATATAATCTCCTCCGGTTAATAATCTCCTCTGGTTAATAAGATTTCTGCAACTCTATGGATGTAAGCAATTTGTCGAACTGCGTATATTGTGTGTCGTGCTCTTGATTGTGTTGCTTTTACTTTATTTGTCATCGTTGGTTTGTGTGTTTTGCATAACAATTCACAACAACTTGTATTAAGAGCCAAGGTTAGATCTGAAGGAGAATGATGGCTGGAGATAAATTGAGCGCACCCAGGATCGAGAAGTTTGACGGCACTGATTTTGGGTACTAGAAGATGCAGATTGAAGATTATCTCTATGGGAAGTGACTCTACCTTCCACAGTTGGGAAAGAAGTCGGAGAGCATGGCTAATGCAATGCTGAGTAGACCCTGTTAGATCGACAGGTTCTAGGACTTGTTCGGCTAACCTTGTCTAGAATAGTGGCACACAATGTCAGTAAGGAGAGAACCACAGTGGATCTCATGGCGACTTTGTCAGGTATGTATGAAAAGCCGTCTACGAACAATAACGTGCAATTGATGAAGAAATTGTTCAATCTGAAGATGTCTGAAGGTATGTCTGTAACCCAGCACTTAAATGAATTCAATACGATCACAAATCAAAAATCTTCTGTAGAGATTGAGTTTGATGATGAGATCAGAGCGTTGATTCTGTTGGCATCGTTGCCAAATAGTTGGGAGGCCATGAGGATGGCTGTGAGTAGTTCAGCCAGCAAGGCAAAACTAAACTACGATGACATATGTGATATGGTGCTTGCTGAAGAGGTACGTAGGAGAGATTTGGGTGAGTCCTCGGGTTCTGGATCGGCCCTAATTGTTGACAATAGGGGTAGAGGATATGACAAGTCAAACTCCAAGAGCAGAGGGAAGAGCAAGATGAGATCTGGTCAGCAGATCACATGCTGGAGTTGTGGCAAGTTAGGCCACATTAAGAGAAACTGCAAGAATCAAGAAAGTTCTTATGATGATACTGTGAATGTAGTGGCAGAAGAAATTGATGATCTCTTACTTCTTATAGTTCACAGTCCGATTGATGATTGGGTGTTCGATTCAAGGTCTTCGTTCCATATTTTCTTAATAAATTATTTGTTATTGCCCAATACAACAATATTACATTATACTGCTTGGTGGATCATGTGAGGTTTGGATAAGTGTCATTACATATTTGCATCTCTGCTGCATTCTTTCCCTCTCTGCTTGTTTTAAGTACTTCATATACTTATTACTAAACATAATAACTCAGGACTATGTTAAAATTCAAGTATGTTACAAAAAGTTCATTTTTGTGTATTCCACCCAGTCACTAGTTCCATTGTAATTGTACATCCTTTCAGATTTACCCATATACTTTTATCATTTAGTACCGTATTGTTTGGCTTGATAAAAGAACCAGTGCAACCTATTAGTCAAATGGTGGGTTTCCGCTCATTTTTGTTCCTGAACACTTTTTGACTTGAAACACTGGCATGAACCATGTGATGAAGAAAGTAACCCAATTGAAGCTTTTAAAATAGTGTCAGATCTCATGGCCATAATTGAAGAACAATGGTGGATAATCATAATTGCCTTCTAAATTGAAAATTAAATAAATATAAGAAGAAGAAAAACTAGAGTCTTGGGAAGTTCTATGTTGAAATAAAGAATAAATTTGCTTGAATTATGCATTTGTTAATTGATAGTTTTTTTTTTTTTTTAATTTGGTTACTTGCTTTTATTCGTTGAAAAGCTATTGAGTTCAACTTATATAAAATTTTTTATTATTGCCAAACATTATTGCTGCACCTAATCAATTGTACTTATAAAAGGTCCAGTATCCATGAGAAACTTCTTCTGTGTCTCAAGCTGCTCTAAAACCAAAGTAATCATTTAAAATTGTAAGATGTGTTGTCAACAATACTTTGTGGTCTTGAATCTTTATAGCTTGCTTACACTGTGTGATGAAAAAGAATGTGCCAAATTATAATTTAATCATGTGGTACTTAGCTTTTGTAACATGATTTGAGGAGAAAGCCTCTAAAGACTACTGACTTTCTCTGCAACTGGAATATGCTTGGGTTCCTTCCTCGTAAGCATGTCATTCTGCTTTCAGATTTATGTCAAAACATAAGCTAGAACTCTCTCTACTTTCCAGTTTTCTGCATGTATAAGACTAAAAGTTGTTCAAAACTTTTTGTTTTTTGAAAGATCTCTTTCAGTCCAGTCACTTGAAGTTGCTACTTGGTGTGAGATTAAATCATTGATGAACATGCTACTGATTTTATAATTCATATATTATAATTTCTGATTTTTTGCAAATAATTTTTTGTGTATTAGAGTTTGATTAAAGCAATGTATGTATTTTGTAATATTCTTAGCAAATTAGTTCAAACAATGTAATATGTAGTTGATTGCATCTTGTATGTCGCATGCATTTTACATGATAAATATTGATTTTTTTTATTTTTACATGCATTTAGTTAAAAAGTTTAATTAATTGTTTATAGGCTCATGTGATATTATATGTTGTATTGAGAATATGATTTGAAATTCTAAATGGAGACAAAATATTTGAAGTCCAATTAATAATAAAAAAGCTCTTGTAAAAAAAAAAAAAAAATCCTGGTTCAACCCAAAACCTGAAATCATGGTTTTCCGGATTTGAAAAATCCGGATTCACCCGAGTTCCGGCTTGGGTCTAACCTGGACAAACCCGGGTCCTGGTCTGGGTATGCCCGGATTCCCGGATTGGAACCCGGATGAACACCCCTGTCAAAGCTGGAAAGTGGAGAGCAAAATCACGAAGAACACGCCACCATCAATAACTTTTATTCATTCTCCATAATCACTAACTAGTATAACCTAGTAAGCAGAAAAATTGGAGATTTGTAATTGATGAGCACTAAACCCATCAAATTAAAGACCTTACTATTTATTAATTAAGTTGGATTGACATATATCTCATGTGGAAGCTTAAAAAAAAAAACTAATATTATTACTATTTTCCTATACCAAAAATAGTAATTGATGGGGTTAAACAGCAAGGAATCAGATGATCAGCATAGCATCTGATATGGTCTTTAATTTATTTTCATAATTTTTCTTTTGAACATGGCATCTCTAGTCAAATTGCTAGGTCTTCTAATTGCTTTCCCTTTTTCCTCATGGAAAGTTTCATCTTATCTGCCAATTAAAGGTAACTTTTTTGCTTTTTGATACGTACGTTGATATGAACCCGCAGGAAAGAATTCTCTTGAACCCACAATCAATTTGAAAACTCTCCAAAAAAGCCAAAATCAAGTCAAGGGATGGAGAACCTAGATCCGATGAGAACTCGTTTCAACAACCTAGATTATATTAAAATCTAGACCCGTCTCAAGAACCCAGATTACAAAGGAGGAACTCTACAAAGGTTGTGATTTACCTTTGATAACTTCAAAAGTTCAATTAAGAACAAGAGGAGTAAAACTCAACTCACAATGAATAAATTCATCAAATTTCATAAACTTCTGAAAATGAGGCTACAAAGAGTATTTAAACCGAAACCTAATTAAAACCCTAACTAAAATAAACTCATTTTTACCCAAAACACCCATGGATGAACAGTACCATGGCTACAGTGTCACGGCTACAGTAACACTACAGTAACCTCTATAAACCCTAGTTCAATAAAATAATAACTTTCCCAACATGCCCTTGCATAAATCCTAGTTTAAGTCATGTTGTTGTCCTTTCCATAGCTTAACAAATGAACCAAAGCTAAATCTTCATCCTTTAAGCCCTTGCACTTGTATTTGTCTCATCTGAAACTTGCAACATATCTTTAAGACTAGGCCCACCTTGGTTCCCATCATTCCCCCTCTCCTCAAAAGGATTCAACCTCAAATCTCCACCTGGATCAAAGGGAAAAATATTAGTAACATTATCATTAATTTCATATACATTATCATTAATTTGTTCAATAATTTGAAAAAATCCATCCAAGCTACTCCTGTCGTCAATAGGTAAAGGCATTAAATCTAAAGGAGTAAATGGATTAAGTTTATAAACAATTTTAAAAGGAGAATATAAAGTGGTAGTATGCATGGCCCTATTATATGCAAACTCTATAAATCCATACATAACCACTAAAATATAATCTCTACTCCTTTCATCCCTAGGCAGCCCCAAAACAAAGTCCATAGATATGTCTACCCACGACTCACTAGGAATAGGTAAGGGTATATACAACCCATGTGGCAAAAGCTTAAATTTGGCCTTTCTGCATGTAATGCACCTCCCACAAAGACGATTAACATATTTCTTTATCTTAGACCAACATAAATGTTCATGCAAAGTGTCTAAAGTTTTCTTGACACCGAAGTGACTTCTCCAATTATAAGCAAACTCAATGAAATGCAAATGATACTCCAGCAAACGTTCATGCAACAAGTCAATGTATGGCAAATGATACTCCCACAAACGTTCCTAAAACACACCTAATGTTTTTCTTACACCAAAATGACCACTCCAATTATATGAAAACTCAATGAATGACAAGCAATACTCCCATAAACGTTCAAGCAACATGTTAATGAATGACAAATGATACTTCCACACACGTTCATGTAACACTTCAATGAATGAAAAATGATACTTCCACAAACGTCCATGCAACACGTCATTGAATGGCAAATGATATTCCCAAAAATGTTCATGCAACACAAAAAAAGTCTTCCTTACACCAAGGTTACCCAACAAACCAGCATGTCCATCACACACAAGCAACTTACGCATAAAACTTATAACAGCCCGCTAGAAATTCATTGGTAGAATTTCTATTGACTTTAGAAATCTCGTAAAAACCCCATAAGTTTTTACAAATCAACCAATCGCATAGGTTTTAGTCTGTCAATATAATTAGTGTTATTACTCACTATGGTGCTAGAAATATGAGTTTTATTTATTTGAGGTGGTTACAAATGTTAGAATGCATTATGGTCTATGCCATTAGACTCAGTGGATTATTTAGGATTTTATGGCGCAATAGCCTATTTTCATAATTCCGGACGAAACGTCTGTTAGAAATTGTGAATTTATTTTTAGGGGCACTTCGAGGTTGAATTTTGGTAAAAGATTTTCACTATAAGTTAATATGAATATTTAGGAATTTTTAGTGTTAAGTTTATGATTCACTTTTTGTGAGTGAATAGTAATCTCGATAAGCGCACAAATTGCAGTGTTTCAAAATCACAGTGTGGAATGTCCAAATTAGACAAGAAAAATTTTATTTGGACACTTGGCAAGATCTTGGCGACACTTAGTGACTAATATTAGACAATTGGCACCATGAGGAGCATTTGATGGATTTGAAGGAATCAATGTGTGAGATCATGCCACTTAAGTAAAAATTTGTTTCATCTGATCAACCAAATTGTGCCAAACCAAAGAGGTTTTCCATCCTAGTAAAACCCTAAATGGTGGAAATCCAATTGAAAGCCCAAAAGCATTGTTGAAATCGGAACCCTAAACGGTTTCCCCAAAACCCTAAAGTTGGCCTCTAAACATTTTCTAATCCGATTTCTAGCATTGTGTTTAATCACTTGATTAAATCACTTCCACATGCTATTAATCCTTCACATTTGTGTTAGAACATCATTATCCAATCTTGTTAACCTTGAAAAATTGATTGGGCCAAGTGATATTGGATTTGGGCTTGATAGCAACCCAAACCCTCTTTAAACCCCAAAATTTAGGCCCATTCGGTTTAGGCCCATTAAGGCCCATGAAATTGACCACATTAGCATTGCTTCATGGCTAAGTTTTGTACCCCCACTTGGCTGGTCAGATCTTTACAAGAAGGGCCTAGAAGGTTCTTGAAGTACAAAGCTAAAGGGCCACCTCACTCATTCACTCTTACACTCCACCTTGAAAAAAGATCTTGGACTGATTTTTATGAGAAGAAAAGGCCAACACTCAACCTTGCCTTCAGTCCTATCACTTTCCATAACTTGTGTAAGAGGCTCTCCAGTCCACTTCCCATGAAAAGCAACTCTCCTTTACACTTTTCCTCCATAGAACACAAAAGACACTCTCGGACAGTTTTTCTTACCTCTTTTGAATGCCTGTTTCGAAGCTTTTGTAAGTGTTTTATCGCAACGTTTTCTTCATGAAAGTTCTTTCTTTTGAAGTATATTTTACGTGGATACCTTATTAGTTCCATTTGAATATCATTTGATTGGTAAAAAGTCGCTTAGACCCCAGAAAGGTCATTCTGGGCAATAAAATGGAGAGTGTGTTATATTTTGGAGTTTTTGACCAAGCTAATGAATAGATCTTGGTCCGAAATTTTTATGGAGTACTGTTAACATGTGTATATAATTATTGGTTGAGGATTTGTTGCATGATTAAAATTTTTGCTAAAATATTTTCTTAGATCTAGAAACTTAGAAACTGGAAGAGGAAAAACAGTTTCTATTTTGAGAAAGTTTAAATCTTTTATGGTTTAATATTATTCCAATGGCTTTGATATTTTTATTGCAAGATCCTAAGCCTCTTATATACATGTTAGAATGTTATTTTGAAGATATTTGAAGTTAGTTTCGAAGATATGAAATTTTATGCATTGAGATATTTGGTTAGGCCAAAGTGATGATGTTCTTGGCTAAATTTATGTTTTTTGTGATGTTTAACCATGTGATCTTGAGTTTGAAGCTTGGATCTGTTTTAGGACACTTTTTTAAACCATGTGATGTTTTGGTTTGAAGATCACTTCTTTATAAGTCATCGATCAAGAGGTTGATCAAAACAAGTTAGAAACAAAATTCTGTTTTGAACTTAGAAGAAAAACCAAAAAAGTTCAAGTATGGTTTTAGTGATTTTGATGACTTTTTTTCATGATTCAAAATATGATTATTCTTAGGAATATGTTATGAGTATAGTAAAAGAAAATATTTGGTTTAATCATGAGTTTTGAGATTTGAAAGAATTACAACAAAAATCAAAGGAAATAGCCTTTGTAAGTTTCGGTCATATAGAGTTTTGATGGTTGTGTTTAGTTTTAAATTTTTCTGAATTGATATTTGAGCTTAGGACAAAATTTGCATAAGGTATGTAAATTTTGGTGATTTTTGGAGTTAGGATGCAAAATCCTTAAGTTAGGGGTAAAATGGTCATTTTCCCACATGTAGGGGGTAAAATGGTCATTTTACTCTAAGTTGATATTTTTCCATATTCCTAATTGTTAGTGATTAAGTTCTAATTTTTAGAAATCACTACTTTCAGTTTCTCGTGATCGCACTTGAGTTTTGTCTCAAAGCGCGAAGATCGAGGTAAGTTAGCTTTTAACTTACTATCAGTTTAATGTGTATGAGTGATAAGTAAGGGAACTAAAGTGTATGTATGCATGTTATCATATGTGCCATGCCAAGACATTACATATTTATCTGTTACACAGAATTTATTCTGTCATGATTTATTCATCTGTTACACAAGATATTCTGTCACGTATTGCTATACATTGCAAGTATGTCATGTTAAGTTAAGTATGCCATCTATTACATGTATTTCATGCCACGTAATATTCACTGTCACATATTACGTCATGTTAAGAAATGTCTGTTATATGGTATGCCATGTTACGAAATGTTGCATGTTACATGTATGCTATGTTATGAAATGTTCTCTGCTACATTTATGTCTCGAAGTATGTCATGTCTTTCATCTTAGTTCGTGTCACGTTATGCTACGTCAAGACTTTTGTCTTTTATGTTACGTTCATGTTGCGTCACGTTACGAAATGTCATGTATGCCAGTTAAGTTATTCATGTCAATCACGACCCTAAGCACTAGAATGGGGTAATATCCTAGTGGAACTCCTTTGTTTACGCTGGAGTGTCTAAATAGGTGTGAAATTCCCTGGGTTGACGAAGTACAGTCAACAGGTTGCGAATGGAGCCTAATTAGCTGGTCACCGGAGGGCGCCAGGCACAAACGCCGATGGTGCCACACATTATGTTACGTGTGTCCACAGCAAGTGTGGCACAAACAAATAAGTCATGGGGCCACAACAACTGTGGAGCATACACTGCGTGAGACACAACAATTGTGAAACATAGAATACGTGGGGCCACAACAATTGTAGAGTACATATTAACGCACTCACAGCTGGTATAGAAACCTGTGATGTGATGCGATAATCGGCAGGGACACACGGCTCAAGGGGACCTGTGTAGCACCCATATAGTCCCTTTAATGATGAAGTCTATTGAATAAGATTTCAAGTTCATGCATTTCACGTTCAAGTCATGTTTCACGTTATGTTAGTCCAAGTTTACATTCACGCAATCATGGTAATCCCATGAGACAAGAATATGTTCAAGTTCATGTTATGTTATGTTATGTTCACGTTTACGTTATGTTCCAAGTTCACATTTATGTTATGTCAAGTTCACATTCATGTTATGTTTCAAGTTCACGTTCATGCTATGTTTCAAGTCCATGTTATGTTTCAAGTCATGTTCATGCTAAGCTTCAGTTTCAGTTTAAGTTATGCCAGTTATGTTATGTTGTATGTTAAGTTATGCTATGATTACTTATGATTTGATTATGCATTCATGCTTTTACTGCCATGCATGCATCATTAACCTGTGTGGAAGTTTCCTGTTAACTTGCTGAGATTTGTAATCAAATCTCACTGTGGTAGTCTCAACTACCATTCCCCCCGAATGGTAGATTTTGTTACAGGATCTGAAGGACAATCGAGAATCGACCAACTAGAAACAATAGACTAAGCGATGGTGCAACATAGATGGTAGTACAGTAGCTACCTCGGGTTCCTACCTGTATTTGTGGATTTCAATCTCCAACACTCTTTTGATCACAACCATTTTGGACTAGTGTTGTGATCTCAGTTGTTTAGTACGTCATTATGTATGAAGTATGTTTTAAGTATTTAAGATATTTCAGTTTGGTGCATTGTATTGCTAAAGAAAAAAAAAATTATCTGCTGTGAATATTGCTTAATGCTAGATGCATGTTAAGAATATTGCATCTTATATGTCATAAACGGGGGCAGGTAACCTTGTGTTGCATGTCTCGACGCTTCAAATGTCCATCCTATCCCAAGCGGAATTTGGGGGCGTCACAAAACTAGTTGGCACACAAAATCTATTATTTCTAAACAAGTACCAATCTAGTTTATAGAACTTACCAAATGATGCTTTCTCACATGTTCCATAGACACTAGCAAAGTCATCATTATTAGCATGCAATTCCTTATCATATTCAAGTCTCAACAATTTTGCATCTAAAATGAAGACAAGGACATACCTTCTTGCTAAAGCGTCAACCACAAAATTTTTCTTACCTTGTGTGTATTTGACTACATGAGGAAAAGTCTCAATACAATCCTCCCACTTAGCATGCATTCTAGTCAACAACTTACATTGTCCCTTTAAGTGTGTCAAGGACTCATGTTCTTCCAAGAAAGGTCGGTTAGGAATTGTTTCACTTGGCACAAAATCAATGTAGTGCTCTATCTCCCTAATAGGTGGCAATCCGCTAAACACTCTGCTAGGAATCATGACCTTATATCCCTACAACAAAGAAACAACAATACTAGGCAAACATACGTCAAGTTCGTTAGTATTAAGACTCGTCTTAGCATAAAAACTCACTTTTCTCTTTGTTTTTCTCTCACTTTCTTCACTCTCTCTTTTCTTTCCACTCTCTTTCTTTTTTTCACTCTCTTTTTCCCTATCACACTCTTTATCCTTTTGACTCTCTATTTTTCTGTCACTCTTTTTTTCTTTATCTTTTTTTGTACTCTTCACCTCACAATTATTTTTCAACTCATTTCCTATTTTTCTTGAGCTTTCAGCCTCACCCTCATCTTTTCCATTGGGTGGTTCGGTCTTCCCCTTCGTTACAGCTTGATCATTTTTGGCCCACTTTGGTTTCCAAGAAGTACTAGAAATTGAAGTATACATTGATGTACCCTTTCTTTTTAGCCGCCTCTCCACCTTCATAGCCATGTGCACCATGTCCTCTACCTCCTTATAATGTTGCAACTCAACTACATTGGCTATCTCCCTATTCAACCCACTCAAAAATCTTGTCATTTGGCCTCCCGATCCTCCACTACATTAGCCCGAATCATAGCCACCTCCATCTCCTTATGGTAATCCTCTACGCTCCTAGACCCCTGTGTAAGATTTTGTAGTTTTTGGTAGAGGTCTCTATAGTAGTGGCTAGGTACAAATCTCCGCCTCATGATAGCTTTCAACTCTCTCCATGTTTCTACAGGCCTCTCAAGATTCCTCCTCATATTGGTCACTAATTGATCCCACCAAATAATCGCATAATCAGTGAACTCAATTACAGCCAACTTCACCTTCTTCTCCTCAGAGTAATTATGACAATCAAACACCAACTCTATTCTTTTCTCCCACTCTAAATAAACTTTAGGGTCAGTTCTACCTTAGAATGATGGTATTTTCATTTTGATGCTCCCAAGGTTCTTATCCACTCTATCTCGACCCCCTGGGTTTGCCCTAAGTCATCTTCCACGCTTAACTCCTCTATGTCTACCCAATCCAACTTCAGATGTTAGGCCTTCCTCATTCTCACCATACTCTCCATTCTCATACTCATTCTCAATACTAGGCTCACGTCGCCTCCTTTCTCTATCACCTTGCAGATTTCTAATCACTGCTTCTTGATTATCCATATTATCCCTCACTTCATCCAACAACAAGTTCAACCACTCAAACTGTTGTTGCATGGCTTGCAATACAAAGGATGAGTTCTCTGCCAGTCCCTTGGGTGAAAAGTCACTCCTATGAGACATCATAATGTGCTGCACAAAAAGAATGTTAGTGGAATACCTCACACACTCCCTTACGTGTTTACACTCGAATAATGGCACTCCACTCGTGTTTCACTCTTAATGGCTTTTTCCCGATAATAGTCTCACACTCTCTTGCCTTTTACCTCAATAGTTTTCCCACTCAAGTTCTTTAAGAACTAGTTGAACTAAATCAAGACAATACAACCTTGTATTATTCCAACCAGTAATATAAATCAAAGAAACAAAGAATGAATAAAATGACAAGAGACTCAAAGAATTTATACGAGGGAAAGAGTAATTATAAAACAAGATACCAACTAGAAAGATGTATTCAGCTCCTATGATGATAAAAGCTCAATTAACAAATACTTTCTTTCTCTTTGTTGTAACTATGTAGCAACTTCGAATACGCCATCTTCTCTTTTCTTCTTCTTCCTCTTTCTATTTTTTTTTTCCGAATTTTTTTTTTCTTTTCCTTTCTTTTCTTTTCTTTTCTCTAATTCAACCACAAATAGCAATATTCAATTGTGAAAACCAAGCAATTGAATTCAAACACACAAGCATGGACAATGAAGTAGAAGAGAATCAATGGAACGACACTCCAAGCAATTGACAAACTTAGAGATGCAGGAAACCCTAGAATTTTGAAACCCTAGGTGATGCAAATGTCAGCCAAACCCAAAATCCTAAGAATTTCGGCAGCCTACTTTTTGTTTCTATTTTTTTTTTTTTTTGGCAACCCTAGAACAATGAAGCCCTAGAATCAAAATTAAAGATACAATAATTAAAAGATAGAATCAGACCTGATTGGAAACCTTGCTCTGGATACCAAATGATATGAACCCGCGGGAAAAAATTCCCTTGAACCCACAATCAATTTGAAAACTCTCCAAGAAAGCCAAAATCAAGTCAAGGGATAGAGAACCTAGACCCGATGAGAACTCATTTCAAGAACCTAGATTATATTAAAATCTAGACCCATTGAACAACCCGTCTCAAGAACCTAGATTACAAAGGAGGAATGCTACAAAAGTTGCGATTTACCTTTGATAACTTCAAAAGTTCAATTAAGAACAAGAGGAGTAAAACTCAACTCACAATGAATAAATTCATCAAATTTCATAAACTTCTGAAAATGAGGCTACAAAGAGTATTTAAACCAAAACCTAATTAAAACCCTAACTAAAATAAAGTCCATTTTAGCCAAAACACCCATGGATGAACAGTGCCGCGGCTACAGTGTCGCGGCTAGAGTAACACTACAATAACCTCTATAAACCGTAGTTCAATAAAATAATAACTTTCCCAACATGCCCTTGCATAAACCCTAGTTTAAGTCATATTGTTGCCATTTCCATAGCTTAACAAATGAACCAAAACTGAATTTTCATCCTTTAAGCCCTTGCATTTGTATTTGTCCCATCTGGAACTTACAACATATCTTTAAGACTAGGCCCACCTTGGTTCCCATCATAAGTACTACTAAATAATCATGTTGGCCCGTTCTGATTGTGCGTATATAATTAAATGAAGAAAATTCCATGCGCCCACTTGCATGCTATTCACACACGTCAGGGCCAACCACGCACAAATCCAGATCAGTTGAATGCAGGACTATAGCCAATGCATAGGAATTAATGGAGCCAAAGCACAAGAGTAAGCGACACACCGGCCTAGTCTTTTGAGCGCCGTTGCAGGCCAAGTTAAAGGAACTTTGAATAACTACGTACGTAGTACTTTACCTACTTATCATAGTACGTCGAATGAATGTATATAATTAAAATAGTAAACTATAAGTTGTATGCTGGGATCGATATTGCTTCTTCCGCGTGATCACGATGATCAGGAGAATGCATGTACGCTTGAGAATAAACAGGTTTGCAGGTTTAATATATATATATATATATATATATATATATATATATATATCATGGATTAATAATGAAGCTTATTTGGATCGCTTTGCAGTGTGGAAATATATCTATATATGTAAAATATGTATTTAATTTGATAGATATGATCATGTATTATAAGGTGTACAAATAAAATTAATATAATATATATATAAAAGGAAAAACCGACTGACTTAGCTAGGTTTGGTCGGCTTGTTTTCCATCTTTAATCTTATCGAATTCCGTTAATTTACTGATCTACAGATCTCTTTGAAATATGATCATGCATGAAAAATATAAATAACCTTTATATACTGAAAACGAATTAAATAACAAATGATTTTATTTACGCAAACTCCTCTTTAGTTTAAATATTATAAAATTCATCTATTCTTTCGAGTATAAATATATATCTCAAAGTTTCTTCTGCCATGAAGATGAGAAACAATCATGTGTGAGGTTTTAGACAATTTCTCTTTTCTATATGGGCTTCTGCAAAATACTAGTCATTCAAACACTACTAAATCACAAAATATTCAAACATCACTCAAATACAAAAAATTTGTAAACATCACTTAGCATTAGTAAGAACAATATATATATATATATATTTATTAAGGATAAAAGAATCATTCCAACAGATCAAGAAGTCAAGGGTAAAATTTTAAGAGAGGCTCGGTTTAATGCACCATACACTGTGCACCCTAATAACACAAATATATACAAAGACCTGAAGTGACACTTTTGGTGGGATGACATAAAGAGAGGAATAACATATTTTGTTTATAGATGACCCACTTGTCAACAAGCACTACAACATATGGTGGTTTTTCCCGAGGGTGATTTCTTTGCAATTAAGACATTTTTGTGCCGGAATAAAGTTTTACCTACCAAATATGGTTGTAGCTGACTCCTCAAAATTGTGTCGCAACCGAAAGTGGTTAAAGCTACGAGCATGTATTTCGTTGGAATAACAATTATTTCCGACCGTATTTGGTTGTGACAAATATTATATACTTTTCTTAAGAAAAAGATTATCTCACTGTACATTTTCTTCAACGGAAAAGATTTTTCGTAACTAAAATATATAGCAGGAAATACTTATATCTAGAAAAAAATTATAAAAAAGAAAAAAAAAACTTCGCCAGAAATATCAATTTATTTTTTCACAATTTACCTTTTTCGACGAACATTTCTAGTGGATAAAGTTGCTGTATTGCAACTAATTCACATGAATTTCAAGTACTTGCTGCATATATATTCCGCTGAAAATACGTTATTGTGAGAAATACACTGTCGGAAAAAGACATTTGTTATACTCATTAATAGACAAAATTGTGAGCTTGCCATGTACTTAATTGGTTAGTAAAAAAAAAAAATTCTACATGAAAACAAGGTCAGGAAAAGGTATTTTGATATGAATCCGCGGGAACGAAATCCCTTGAACCCACAATCAATTTGAAAACTCTCCAAGAAAGCCAAAATCAAGTCAATGGATGGAGAACCTAGACCCAATTAGAACTTGTTTCAAGAACCTAGATTATATCAAAATCTAGACCCGTTGAAGAACCCATCTCAAGAACCCAGATTACAAAGGAGGAATGCCACAAATGTTGTGATTTACCTTTGATAAGTTCAAAACTTCAATTAAGAATAAGAGGAGATAAACTCAACTCAAATTCATCAAATTTCATAAAGTTCTGAAAATGAGGCTACAAAGAGTATTTAAACCAAAACCTAATTAAAATCCTAGCTAAAATAAAGTCCCTTTTACCCAAAACGCCCCTGGATGAACAGTGTCGCGGCTACAGTAACCTATTGAAACCCTAGTTCAATAAAATAATAACTTTCCCAACATGCCCTTGCATAGGCCCTCTTAAGTCTTACCCGTAATAAACCCAATTATTCTAAACTAATAAATAAGTCATTTAAATGAATTAAATAAATTGAAAGTCTTCAAGTGTCCAAAGCGTTTAAGTCATGTTGTTACCCTTTCCATAGCTTATCAAATGAATCAAAACTGAATCTTCATCCTTTAAGCCCTTGAACTTGTAATTGACTCATCTGGAACTTGCAATATATCTTTAAGACTAGGCTCACCTTGGTTCCCATCATTCCCCCTCTCCTCAAAAGGATTCGACCTCGAATCTCCACCTGGATCAAAGGGAAAGAGGTTAGTAACATTGAAAATAACAGAAACATGATACATACCTGGAAGATCCATTTTATATGCATTTTCATTAATTTTCTCAAGAATTTGAAAATGTTGAGTCAAGCTACTCCTATCATTAACAAGCAAAAGCATCAAAGTTAAAGGAGTAAGTGGATTAAAACCATAAACAATTTCAAACGGAGAATAAGAAATAGTAGTATCAAAGGTTTTATATGCACACTCTAATAAGGCCAAATGATACTCCCGGAAATGTCCATGTAACAATTCAATGAATGGCAAATGATACTCCCACAAACGTTCATGAAACAAACCTAAATCTTTCCTTACACCAAAATGACCACTCCAATTATATGCAAATTCAATGAATGACAAGTAATACTTCCACAAATGTTCATGCAACACGTTAATGAATGACAAATGATGCTTCCACAAACATTCATGCGATACGTCAATAAATGGCAAATGGTACTCCCACAAACGTTCATGCAATTCATCAATGAATGAAAAATGATACTTCTACAAACGTCCACGCACACGTTAATGAATGACAAATGATGCTTCCACAAACGTTCATGCGATACGTCAACGAATGGCAAATGGTACTCCCACAAACATTTGTGCAACACATCAATGAATGAAAAATTATACTTCGACAAACGTCCATGCAACACGTCATTGAATGGCAAATGATATTCCCAAAAATATTCATGCAACATAACAAAAGTCTTCCTTACACCTAGGTTACCCAACAAACCACCATATCCATCACACACAAGCAACTTACGCATAAAACTAGTAGGCACACAAAATCTATCCTCTCTAAACAAGTACCAATCTAGTTTATAGAACTTACCAAATGATGTTTTCTCACATGTTCCATACACACTAGCAAAGTCATCATCATTAGCATGCAATTCCTTATCATATTCAAGTCTTAACAAGTTTGCAACCAAAATGAAGACAAGGACATACCTTCTTGCTAAAGCGTCAACCACAAAATTTTTCATACCTTGTGTGTATTTGAATACATAAGGAAAAGTCTCAATACAATCCTCCCGCTTATCACGCATTTTAGTCAACAACTTACTTTGTCCCTTTAAGTGTGTCAAGGACTCATGTTCTTCAAAGAAATGTCGATTAGGAATTGTCGCACATGGCACAAAATCAATGTAGTGCTCTATCTCCCTAATAGGTGGCAATCCACTAATACACCATTAGGAAATACGACCTCATATCCCTGCAGCAAAGAGACAACAATACTAGGCAAACATACATCAAGCTCGTTAGGATTAAGACTCACCTTAGCATAAAAACTCAATATTCTCTTTGTTTTTCTCTCACTTTCTTCACACTCTCTTTTCTTTCCACTCTCTTTTTCTTTTTCACTCTATTTTTCCCTTTCACACTCTTTTTTCTTTTCACTCTCTTTTTTTCTGTCACTCTCTTTTTCTTCATCTTTTTTTGTACTATTGACCTCACAATTATTTTTCAACTCATTCTCTCTTTTTCTTGTGGTCTTAGTCTCACCCTCTTCTTTTTTCTATCTCATTTTTCTCTCTTTCTCCATTTCGAACTCACTATTTCTTTTTTTCTCAATTTCACATTCACTCTTATTTTTCAGCTCAATCTCACCTTCACTCTTGCTTTTCAGCTCAATCTCACTTTCACTCTTGCTTTTTTGCTCAATCTCCTTTTCACTTTTTCTTTTTTGATCACTCTCACTTTTACTCTTTCTTTTTTTATCACTCTCATTTTCACTCCTTCTTTTTTTAGCAACCTCACTTTTCAACTTCAATTGGTCCCCATGGACCTGTGTTGAAGTTAAAGGAGCAAGTTTGATTGTTTTTCCATCCTTTTCAAAACTGTACATGTTCCTTAACCCATCATGGATCACATTCATATCATACTGTCATGGTTTCCCCAACAAAATATGACCAGCATGCATAGGCACTACATCACAAAGGACCATATCCTGGTATTTTCCAATTGAAAAAGAAACTAGCACTTGCTTATTTATCCTAAACTCCCCACAATCACTCAACCACTGCAACATATATGGTCTAGGGTGTTTCAAGGCACGTAAATTCAATTTCTCAACTAAAGTAGTGCTAGCCAAATTAATACAACTCCTCAAATCAATAATTATACTACATACCTTGTTGTTAATGTGGCATCTAGTATGAAAAATGTTCTCACTCTGCTGCTCTATATCATCCATCTTAATTTTTGTATTGAGTGCATGCCTGGTAACAAGAGAATCACCATACTCTTCATTCTCATACCCATTTTCAACACTAAACTCACGTCGCCTCCTATCTCTCCCCTCCCACCTTACAGATTTCTAATTACTGCTTCTTGATTATCCATACTATCCCTCACTTCACCCAACACCAAGTTCAACCGCTTAAGCAGTTGTTGCATGGCTTGCAACACAAAGGATGAGTTATCTGCCACACCCTTTGGTGATGAGTCACTTCTATGATACATCATATTATGCTGCACAAAAATAATGTTAGTGGAAAACCTTACACACTCTCTTACATGTTTACACTCGAATAATGGCACTCCACTCGTGTATCACTCTTAATGGCTTTTTCCCGATAATAGTCTCGCACTCTCTTGCCTTTTACCTCAATAGTTTTCCCCCTCAAGTTCTTTAAGAACTAGTTAAACTAAATCAAGACAATACAACTTTGTATTATTACAACCAGTAATATAGATCAAAGAAATAAGGAATGAATAAAATGACACGAGACTCAAGGAATTTATACGAGGGAAAGAGTAATTATAAAACAAGATACCAACCAGAAAGATGTAATTAGCTGCTATGATGATAAAAGCTCAATCAACAAATACTTTCTTTCTCTTTGTTGTAACTATGTAGCAACTTTAAATATGCTACCTTCTCTTTTCTTCTTCTTTTTTTTTTTTCGAATTTTCTTTTCTTTTCTTTTCTTTTCCTTTCTTTTCTATAATTCAATCACAAATAGCAATATTCAATTGTGAAAATCAAGCAATTGAATTCAAGCACGACAACGAAGTAGAAGATAATCAATGGAACGGCACTCCAAGCAACAGATAAACTTAGAGATGCAGGGAAACCCAAGAATTTTGAAACCCTAGGTGATGCAAATTTCAGCCAAACCCAAAATCCTAAGAATTTCGGTAGCCTACTTTTTGTTTCTATTTTATTTTTTTTGGCAACCCTAGAACAATGAAGCCCTATAATTAAATTAAAGGATGCAAGAAATAAAAGATAGAATCAGACCTGATTGGAAACCTTGCTCTAAAGAGAGTCTGCCGAGAGAAAAGGAAAGGCAAAAGTGAGTTTCTATGCAAGAGAGAGTGAGGTTAAGAGGGCTTTCTTCGCAGATCGCCCTATGATTTTTCTTGTCTATAAAGAGCCTTATCTTACTCTTGATGAAACTAACCAGTCTCTTCCTAGTTTGGTTGTTTCTTTGTTGCAGGAGTTTGAGGATGTATTCCTGGAGGAGATGCCAAATGAGTTTCCACCCATTAGAGGCATTGAGCACCAGATTGATTTTGTGCCCGGAGCTGCTATTCCAAACCGACCAACTTATAGGAGTCATCCAGAGGAGACAAAGGAGCTTCAGAGGCAAGTTGAGGATTTGATGAGCAAGGGGTACGTGAGGGAGAGCATGAGCCCTTGTGTAGTACCATTGCTACTAGTGCCAAAGAAGGATGGGACGTGGAGGATGTGCATTGATTGCAGGGCGGTCAACAATATCACGGTAAAGTATCGCCATCCCATTCCTAGATTGGATGATATGCTTGATGAATTGCATGGCTCATGTATTTTCAGTAAAATTGATCTTAAAAGTGAATACCATAAAATTAGAATGAAAGAGGGTGATGAATTGAAAACTGCTTTTAAGACTAAGTATGGGCTTTATGAATGGTTGGTTATGCCATTTGGACTTACAAATGAGCCCAATACTTTCATGAGATTAATGAACCATGTCCTACGTGCATTCATAGGCAAGTTTGCGGTTGTGTACTTTGATAATATCTTAGTGTACAACAAGAACTTAAATGAACATATTGAGCATTTGAGATATGTGTTTTATGTGTTGAGATGTGAAAAGTTGTATGCTAATTTCAAGAAATGTACCTTTTGCATGGAAAAAGTTATTTTTCTTGGTTATGTTGTTAGTACAAAGGGTATTGAGGTGGATGAAGAGAAAGTCAAGGCCATCAAGGAGTGGCTAACGCCAAAAAGCATCACTGAGGTAAGAAGCTTTCATGGCTTAGCTAGCTTTTATCGGCGTTTTGTTAAAGACTTCAATTGCTGCACCACTCACTGGAGGTAATTAAAAAGAATGTTGGGTTTCATTGGGGGGCTAATCAAGAGAATGTTTTTGCCACTATTAAAGAAAGGTTGTGCTCTGCACCTGTGTTAGCATTACCTGATTTTAACAAAACTTTTGAGATTGAATGTGATGCCTCAAGAATAGGGATTGGAGTTGTTTTGATGTAGGATAGGCGGCCCATAGCCTTCTTCAGTGAAAAGTTAAGTGGGGCATCCCTGAAGTACCCTACTTATGACAAAGAGTTTTATGCTCTTGTTCGTGCATTAGAGACTTGGCAGCACTACCTATGGCCAAGGGAATTTGTGATCCACACCGATCATGAATCATTAAAGCATCTCAAGGGTCAAGATAAGTTGAATAAAAGGCATGCTAGATGGATGGAATACATTGAGACCTATCCCTATGTCATCCGTTACAAGGAAAGTAAGGAGAACATTGTTGCTGTATCCCAGAGGAGTAGTTTGGATGGACAAAAGAAGGTAGAGTTGGTGAAGTCATTTCATGAGAGGGTACGGCTTCAAATTGCCCAAAAGAATGAAACGGTTGCTTCCCAAGCCAATAAAGGACGAAGGCGTGTCATCTTTGAACCAGGAGATTGGATTTGGGTTCACATGATCAAAGAAAGATTCCCAGCCCATAGAAGGACTAAGTTGCATCCTCGAGGAGATGCACCTTTCCAAATTCTTGAGAAAATTAATGACGATGCATATAAAGTGGATCTTCCAGGTGAGTATAAAGTTTCTGCAACTTTCAATGTTTCTGATCTTTCTCCTTTTGATGTAGGTGAAGATTCGAGGTCGAATCCTTTTGAGGAGAGGGGGAATGATAGGAACCAAGGTGGGCCTACTCTTAAAGATCCTTTGCAAGTTCTAGATGGGCTAATTACAAGATCAAGGGCCAAGAAGATCAAGGAAGTAATGCAATGATTGGTGCAATCCACTTGGGATGAAGCTAGCAAGAGCCCAACACTCAAGATGGGTCTGAAAGAAGAAGAACTAGTTTTGATCCACTTGATTCAAACTGTGGAAGACATGACTTAGAGATACGGCCTATTGTTATTGGAGGCTTCCAATTTGGTTAAATGATTTATTTTATTAGTTTAGAATAAGTGGGCTTGAAGATGCTTGGCCCACATGTCTTATTTCTTATGAACTATGTTGTTTTGGAAGGCCTTGTATTTTGGCCAAGGGCTTATTTGGAAAGTTACTTTTTAAGAACTAGGGTTTCATCAATTTATTGTAGGGGATACTGTAGCCGGTACTGTTCATCAAGGGTCATTTTGGGTAAAAGGGGCTTTATTTTGGCTAGGGTTTTGATTAGGTTTGGGTTTAAAAACTCTTTGTTGCCTCGTTTGAGGGGTTAGACAATATTGAATTTTATTTATGAGTTGAGTTTTCTCCTCTTGTTCTTGATTGAACTATTGAACTTATCAAAAGTAAATCACAACCTTTGTGGCGTTCCTCCTTTGTTATCTGGGTTCTTGAGACGGGTTCTTCAACGGGTCTAGATTTTAATATAATCTAGGTTCTTGAAACAAGTTCTCATCGGGTCTAGTTTCTCCATCCGTTGACTTGATTTTGGCTTTCTTGGAGAGTTTTCAAATTGATTGTGGGTTCAAGGGAATTCATTCCCACAGGTTCATATCATATTTCTTGGAACATCCAATAATGTCGATAATAGTTATTACCCGTGTACAGTTTTATTACTAAAAAAAAGTATTTCTTGCAAGCTAAGTGATGAATAATATTAATTTTTTTGTCACGAGTATAATAGGTCAAGAGTGTTTGAGTAACGTTTTTTCCTTTTGCTTTATTGTAGTTAATTGGGTAAAATGCTTCGCTTAGCATTAACCAATTCAACCACTGATTATTCTAACTATTACTTGAATTCAAATGCTCAATTAATCATAATCATTATTTCACTGTACAGACCTGTATGGCAAGTAGTGAAAACATTTTCCCGAGAGTGATTGAACAGCTTTCTCATATCGCCCTCAATCCAAACCGAGAATTAATTAACCAACATACATATATATATATATATATATATATATTGATATTAATGGTGTCATTATAGTCACCAGCATGTATATAGTACTTACATAAGGTTCATGTACCAATAAGATTCTTGCATTTACATGGACAACAAATGTTCCATTGATTAATCAATACATCAAGAGTTACCAAATACATATAATTTAGTCAAATCTGAAAACCCTTCCTGGATGGAACATTCTTCTTATAAATTCAAGCATGCATGCATGAAGACTTGGTCCATTACTAACCATGTAATGATCGAGAACTCTTGTTTCACCAATTGTAACTGGTGTGATGATCACTATTATAAAATAACTGAGTTGCAAAATTGGAAACAAAAATTACCGAGATTAGTGTATGAATCTGCTTCCACCAATACCAAACTATAATCATCTACTAGTTAAGGCTATCAAGCTATAGATAATCATCTACTGCAACACACCACTATTTAACTACAAATGTAAAATAGGACATGTTTCATGTCTAAAATAATCCATACAATTCTGCTTTTATGCCTATGTACATTATAGCTACATAGGATAATACCTGTAGATTTGGCTGAGTTTTCCTTGAGAGCATATGAGGAGTTAGATTGGCCCCATGCAGTTTTGCTATCTTTAATAATAGAAAAAACAGTGTATCGATTACAAAAACACCTTCTATAAACCTAACCCTTGCATTTAACAAGACTGCCCCTTGACTTACATTGACAACAAACTAAATGAAAGGGTTATTTGCAACAGATTAAAATGATCTTCCTAACACTACAACACAGTATCACTTTTGCCACGAAGAATAAACCAACAACTCTATTCTTGTTGATTAAAGTCTTCAATTTAGAACAAGTTGTTAAATGATAGCTTCAAAATATCATCATCATTAACATCCAAACTAGTGTAGAAACTTATTTGCTTTAGAATAATCCTATATAGTACTATCTACACAGTTTTTTTGAGTAATCACAACAAAAATAAAATAACCCTTTTATATATACATTAACTCAATTAATCTGTTAAAATGTTGTATAGGCATTCAATTTAGTTTGCATTGACAACTAGTTATTATTGCTATTTTTATGTTACTCAAAATCCACCCATAACTTGCACTGACAACAAAGGAAGTAATAAATAATGTGTCCCATGGCTGTGTCTTAAATGAATATGCTCTCAAACATATAGTATAGTAATTTGTATATCACAAGGTGTTTCTTAATAGTAACCACAAATTACAATATTAAGCTTTAACGTACATATATCTAGGCTTTGTAAGTCTATGCTTTCCAAGAGGATATTTGCGTATATGGTATAAGTCACACATGATGGAAATATACTATAAGTTGAGAGTTGGGAAAAAAAAATATTGAATACCTGTACACAAGGTTCATCTTGTCTTCCTCCCACTTGCATCTTAAGTTATCAAAAGCTTAGCCTCAACCTTTACAACTGTACTATAGATCCCAAGATAGCCTTAACTAGTCTCAAACTATATTGGCTATCTTCCAAAACAATCCAAGTCCCCACATCATCATGATTAACCAAATTTCTTAACAAAAGGATACATACATCCACTTAAAGGAAGGATTTTACTTATCAAAAAGTTGTCCCAAAATTTCAAAAAGCTGGTACCCCCATAACTTTTTAAGATGCCTATTCATCTCCCAGCTCATTCTCATTACGAGACTGACTATGGGACTCCAATTCTGTCAAACGAGAAATTAGCTCCTTCTCAACATCTAAAAAGTGGGCCTTCATGGCAGCTACGTCTCTCTTGAAAGCATCAAGTTCAGTCCTTAAGCCCATGCCTCAGCCTTGTTCTTCTAATTCTCTTCGTTAATACTTAGAAACTCTCTATTCTTTAACAATGATGGAGATGGGTCTGGTATTACTAAGTGGCCTAAACCTCTCGCATATCCAGATTGATGTCCTAATACATCCCTAAACACGGCATTCACTGCATCATCCATGTTTTCATATGGTTCCATCTCATTCAATCTTTCAACCTATTCTACATTAACTCAATTATTTCAGTATCAACCAGCCACAAATCTGCTATAAATAATGTCACAAAGCAGTAAATTAAATAATTATTTACTCACATATTTATGCTCAACAATTTTAGTAATGAATCCACTTTTTTTTGCAGACCAATGCACCTCTTTATAAAAAGCAACCAAGTTCAGAGTTGTCTCCCGCTTTAAAACAAATTTCTTAGTTCAGTACTTTCCATAGTAATAAAAAAATATAGCTTACAGATTAACTATTAAACTCGAGCTTTAATAATTTACTACTAAAATAAATTATTACCCTTTCTTCCATGAGCCTAACAAAAGACTTTCTTCCAACTGTATGAGTCATCTATTGAGTCCCCCTATTATTTGTGTTCTTCTTTGATAAATTCTACAATTCTGACAAATAGTCTTTGATCAGCTAATTTACTAATAAAAGAACATATAACAAAAGCCTGCAACTCTTCAAGTTTCAATCTAATTAAATTTGGAAATGGACTCCTGAAAATAATTGATCTTATTTGTTACCTTGAATTCCTCACTCGCCCATCTCTCACATAAACATTCTCATACGCTTTTCTCTACCATCGTTGTCCCACCGAAAATAGCCTCCTCATGTGTGGTATACTTTTTGTACGTGCGGTGTAGTAGGTAGTGGAAATCATTATACTTTTGAGCAATTGCCATTGTCATCATCTCCTTATGGTTGCTTTTAGTCCAATCCAATTCAAAATCAGCCTAATCACAAGAGTTTATACAACCTTTTATTATGCAAATGAATGTGCACTTAACTAAAAAAATAATACTACAACTGTAAAATTTACCCAGACACAATCTATATTACTCATCCTTCTCTTTCTTACCCACACGAGTCCAACTTACATGTGTTATATTTGCATATAGTCTGTCAATATGTGTCACTCATGCTATGAAGAGTGCCACATGTTCACAGGATACTTCTCGTTGGCCATCCTTAATATGCAAATGTGTTTTTCTATATTTAAAATTTTTTCAAATTTTGTGCACCTTACTAGTCCCCGACAACGTTTCTTTGTAAGAGGAGCTATAGAACAAGGCCAAAATTTAATCTTAGGCAGTACATAAAGTCTTTAATGAGTACTACATTATTATACAACAATAATGGCTACAGAAACTTTAAACATCTGGTAAATATATGTTAACAGCAACATCCATATTCATACCAACCTCATTGATGGGGATTGACGACCCCTCTGGTTCAACACTCAGTGCTTGCATTTCCTTATCTGAAAATGATGGAATCTCATCCTTAGGTGTGCGTACTTCATGCTGTTTTTCTAATTGGCCTCTACCAAAACCTGATGCTACATGGCTAGCATGCCCACCATGAACTTTCTTCCTTCCTCTCATTCCATGAACCACTTCTTAACAGCAGGGGTCTGATTTCTCTCTTCAAACAAAAAGGACGCAAGATTATACTTATATGTCAAACAAAGACATTAACAATAACTAGACTTATGCCAAAAAAAGAAGTGAGCTCTAACGTAGCATAATCAAGTGATACTATTTGTAAGTAAGTCTTAACAAGTCATTGAATACAACTTTACAGGAAGTGTAGCTAACCTCTTATATATAAGGGATTACATATCAAAAATGTATAGAAACACACACAATCAGTGGCACTAAAGTCACTGATTGTTCAAGAAACAAAAAAATGGCTTTCGATCACAAAAGTTCTCATCAAATGCAAATTTGTTTTTATGTACAACTTAAAATGGTCCAATATGAAGAAACTTAATCTATGACTTACTCACAATAGAGTCTGAATCTCTATGTAAAAGAGTTTCAAAAAACTCGGCAGCAACTTCAACTTCGGGTTTTTCACCAAGCTTCTAGTTCCTCTAGAGTAAGAGGATTTTTTAACCTTCAAAAAAAGCTTTGTACACCCCAGTCTCTGTAAAGTAGGAAAAAACCCAATGTTAACCTCACTAGCCTCACTAACCATGGTCCAAAGTGTGGTAGACTTTGACAAGATGTTGCATCAGGTTTCATAGCCACTTTTTGAGTTTCCCACTTTTTCCCCTCTCATTTTACCACCAACGAGCAACTAAATAGTGGCAATTCATAATTTAGGTCACATTATTAGTCCCTGCTCAATGCACTGAACCAAAATGACTCTACCAACTTTTTAACACTTCAATTTCGGCTAAAACTAAATCAGTAAATTAATCTGTTATGCATTGATTCGATTTTTTTTATTCATCATTTTTACAATACTTAATTTGTGGCAATTCAATTAATTATACCAAACCATGGAAGGATTGCAATATTAAAAAAATTTCCGTGGGAAATTCTGGTTGGATTGAAAACGAGTTATTTCTATAGATATCATATAGCATAGTAAGAAGCATATATGCTCATATTCTGTTAGAACCTGATGTTAATTGACCATTCCCTTGTATTTTGTCAATTGAGAGATATTGCTTCATCTGGAGAATAGTAATTGTTTAGTTTTAATGGGTAACATCATAACCACTGCACAAGCATTGGATATTGCCATCTATGAACACGAAGTTTGAACCATGTAAATATCTACTATACTCATCTCCAAACATAAATTTTTTAAGTGCCCCCATCATCCCACAGGTAGTTTTGCACAAGTTCTCAAATTGAGAACTCATCCAACTTTCATACAGGTGTCTATCTTATCATTAGACAAGCAACCTATCAATGTCCCTATCCTTACAAACCCACCTAAACTGTCATTACATTTTCCCAATAGTAGTTTCATATACTTAAGTGCATGTTACAATATGGAAAATCAAATCTACACCACAAGTTGTTATTTGGCATTACACTACAATACTGATAACAAATTGTGATTAACATTGAAAATGCAGCCTTGTCGTTGCCTAATCAACCATGAAAAATCTGCTTGGTGTACTTGCTCTCTACCAAACAGCAACCCTTTTGAGATATGGCAACTTCTGTCAAGTTGCTACATCAATACATCCTGGAACATTAGTAGTGTGTATTAACAGAAAGTCTTTAAACTCTGCTCTTAACATCAAATAATATGGTCTAGTCTCAACAACACTTAAACAATCCATATCCAACCATATTTTTTACAATCAGGAACCACAACATGACCTACAAAATTTAATTTGTCTGCAATCTCATTGATGGTTATATAAGCAAGCACAACTTTTCCCTAGAATTCTAGTATTTCCAAAGTTATGAAATTATTTCCCACACACTATCTACTCTCATGTTATAAACAGTCACTAATGCTCAAATTGGTCTTTAACAAAATAATCACAAGGTAAGTACAAAGTTATAGATTTTGGACATTACCTTTAGCCCTCTCCAACTCTTTTCTTCCCTTAATATGCAGACCAAGTTCTGAACCCAAAATCCCTCCACTCTGTGATAAGTGTACAAAAATAGCTCAACAATGGTAAAAAAAATATATCATGGCTCAAAATTAAATAAACATGGTTCAAGTTGATTGAGTAATCATAGAAACATACAATAGTCAGATGAGTCTGTTTCTGAATTTGATTCTAAGTCTTCCTCATTTCCAAACAAGTTGTCATTAATGGAATCATCATCACCTTCATCACTATCACCATCATCGTCAATAAAAAGTATGTTCGGCATCACCAGAACATGCACAGTGTGTTATAGGCAACTCATTAACTACATATGGTTCTTCATCCTCTCTATGCAATTGATTCACCAACCCACTATCATTTTGATTCACTAGACTAAAATGGTTAACATGATCATCATCTTGACATGCATCACTGGCAAAGGAGTCCTCATCATCATACCCAACTGATGGCATCGGTGGAATGTCGTATACATTCATATTTGTTACCTTTAGTACCACTTGCCAATTTCCTGCCACACTCGGATCTTTTAAGTAAAACACTTGTGATCATTGACTGGCAAGGGCAAAAGGCACATCCTTATACCATGTTCTATTAGTATTCACACTTGTCAAATGGCTGCCTACACGTATGCCTCGGTTATGATCACCAACGTCCCACCAATCACATTTAAACAAGTATACAAGATGTCATCCCATGTAGCATAACTCAAAAATATCTTTCAACACAGCGTAGAACTCAACATTATGAGACTGATGTACTCCTTAACAAGAATCCCACTATTTAGAGTTTGTTGATGTTGTTCGCAGTCCTTTGTATGGAACCTTATTCCATTCGTAATGCATCCACTGTATGACTCAACCCATGGATCAGATCCACATGCTAGAGCATAAACTTCATCACTAACCTCACTTGGATTCGACAAATGCAATTCACGGACCTATTAGTAGTAATCATTAGCTCAGTTAGTTTAGAAATGGCAATAAATGTCATTTTTGAGCTGCAACTTGAAGTGTTTTATATGGTATTGAGGTTAACAATGAGCAAAGTTACATGGCTTTTGAACCAGTTGAGAAATTGAATCTAGTGCCTACGATCGACATTGCTAGAGCCTTCTTCTTTAATCTTGTTATAGTGTTGACTACATGCATATGCAATGAAAATAATTGAATGGATTTCTATCTCCAGAAAATGAAATTGTTTCTGATGATATGATTGAGTTTAGAGTAAGCAATACTTACTTTAGGTAGTGTTCAATCTTAGGGAAATTGTTGAGCACATACCACCGGGTCTTTCCAAAAAGTTTTTCATCTATTCTTTTCAGTGGAGGGCGATCCAAGCGGACAAGCTTTTTGCTAGAAAACAAACAACATTCCTGCTCCATGGTCTTGAACGACATCAACATTTTGTTCTGGTTGATTAAATGTTGTCTCAATCTCATGGAGATACATCGAGCAAAATGTAAGGCACTCAACATGAATATAGGCCTCTACAATTGAGCCTTCCAGACGAACTTTATTTTTAACATAATGCTTGAACTTTCCTAGATACTTCTCAAAATTATACATCCACCTATATTGCACAGGTCCACCAGGCAATGACTCTCGTGATAAATGAATGGTGAAATGCACCATTATATCAAATAAGGCAGGTGGGAATATCATTTCTAGCTTACAAAGAATAATGGAGATGTCAGTTTGTAGCTAATGGAGGACAGGACATCAATCTTTAATGCTCGTGCACAAAGCTCTTTGAAGAAAGTACTTAACTCGATCAATGCTTGTCGAACTTCAACTATAAAATATCCACCAATCATAACTGGGAGCAATCTTTGCATGAAAATATGACAATCATGACTTTCCATGCCTAGGATCTTGGTTTCACTGACATTAACACATCGAGCAATATTTGAGGTGAACCACAATGAATCTATATCAACATTGCATGTAGGACATGCCAACTTTCCCTTTGTGCTCCAGCCAGAGAGATTAGCATAGGCTGAGAAGTCATTGATGGTCCAAAGCAGTGCTGCATGTAAGCGAAACCAGCTATTTTCGGATGCATTGTACGTATCAACACCGTTTTCCCAACACTCTTTCAATTCGTCAATCAAAGGACGCAAGTAGACATCGATATCATTACCAGGTGCTTTTGGAACGAGATTTTTTTAACGACGTGTATTTTGTGGCAAAACTTAATTATTTGCGGGAATTGGTTTTTTTTTTGTAACCAACAAATTCCGTCACTAATGAATGCATATCTCACTGTAAATAAATTTGATCTACCAACTTTTTTCTAATAATCTTAATTTTGTGGGAAAAAACCTTTAATTCTCACAGATTGTAACTCTTGACAAATAAAATGGTCCAATATAATTATTTGCAACGGGAGTTTTTTGACAACGTATATTTTGTGACAAAACTTAATTATTTGCTACCAAATGGTATTCGCGGGAATTGGTTTTTTTTTTGTAACCAACCAATTCGGTCACTAATGAATGCATATCTTACCGTAAAAAAATATTATCTGCAAACTTTTTCTGATGATCTTAATTTTGTGGGAAAAAACGTTTAATTTTCACAAATTGTAACTTGTGAAATAAAATGGTCCAATATAAATATCTACGATGAGAATTTTCGACGACATGTATTTTGTGGCAAATAGTAGGTATTTGCTACTAAATATTATATGTGAGAAAAGTTTTTGTCCCAAAAACCACTAGTTGTTGAGTGAAGGTCAAGTTGTGCACTAGGGACCCCTTGGTAGTCTCCAACCCCTACCAATCCCAGAATGGAATTGGGATAATATAGCAACTGTGAGGAGTGCGCTGAAGCAAGGGAAGAGATCCCCTCCTGAGGAAAAGGTGGGTGACAAAGAGGCAACCGGGTGAGCAAAGTGGCGAGCATCACTACATAAAAAGCCTGGCAAACACGTTTCAACATCGGGTGATGAATGATTGTTCCCCCAAATCAGGCGAGCAAATGATTTGTTGACCGTACTAGGGCAAGCAACGAGCAAGAACAAACTCGATGCAGACGTGGGAGCTCTCCAATATAACATAGGGGTGCTTAGCAGCCTATGGAAGGAGCTCTTCGAGATAAGAGATGTCACATTTGTAGTGAGCCTACAGATAAAAGCTTACGAACCTTCAAGCCATATTGTCTAATCTAATGGGTATGGTCCAGCACTACGTGGGAAACCCTTATTAAGGGAAGGACTGCGAGAGTGGACCCAAGGCAAGTTGCAGGGATGCGCACACCTTGTTCCTGTTAATCTCTAACATTCTTCAAGGTCAGAGGCCAAATGGAAGACTGAGATCGAAAATGTCTCATTCAAGCATATATGGAGTCAGATGCATGTCGGGACTAGGACTTGACAGTCCCACAATATAAAAAGCATTAGATGAAAGCCCAAACCTCATATCCAAGATAGTTAAGTGTTTACCCCTCTCTCCAATTAAAGTTTTCAAGAAAGAAAGTGACTTCAAACCTTGCGACGGAAGGATTAGCATCACGCTACTGTAATATTCGAACTACTGTTAAGGTAGCTTAGCTCCTACAACCATACTGGGAATGTGAGGTAAACACTTGTAATTATGTTATAAGTTCAGGGTATGCGTATTATGTATCTCACTTCCTTTCTTACATGAAAGTACATTATTCTTAATTATGTTTATTGGTTACCTTTACACTATGATTTTGAGATGATGAGTTTGAATGATATGAATTCATGATGACATGGTTTTCAAGAATTAAGTCTTACCATGTGTCTATAATCATAGATGGATTGAGGAGTTCTTGCACTACTCCTATGGCACATTATCACGAGTTTTAAATGGGTAGAGAGATTCCCGGTTTTGATTAGGGTAGAACGTCTTGTATTAGCCTCACTTGAAAACACAAGTAGATAGAGTCCCCGAGTTGATTGTGCCTGGTGTCCTTTGTGTGTTGATCAAGTATAGTGATTCTCCATGTTAGATGGGTTGAATTTGGTGAATTAGCTCACACGTTGACCAGGTAGAGTGATTCCTTGTGCTAAACGGGTGGAGTGTTTTCCCATTGGTACTTATATCAAAAAATATTATGGATTTTATGTGAACTAATAAGAGGGTGATTCCTCACCTTGATATGACTATACATATATATGGAATTTGCTCAAAGGGTGATTTATTGTCATGCTCATATACTTAAGATTTATTCTCAGGGTGATACCTCGCCATAACATGAATAAATATGTTTCTACTCAGAGGTTGATTATAACAGTCTACTAGAAACTCAGGGGATGAATTTTTTTAGGCTTTAAGAATGTCGTGAAATCCTCAAAAGATTTCATGAATCAAGCAACCGCTTAGGTTTTATTCTATCAACATAGTCAGTTTCTTACCCTCTATGGCGACATAAGTGATTTTTTAATTATTTGAGATACTTAGGAATATGAGTTTGATAAATGAATTGCACCATTAGTCTCAAATGGTTATTTAGGATTTTACAGTGCAATAATACATTTCCCTCTCTCCGGATGAAAAGTGCTCGAAAATACCTTTTGATTTAATTGAAGCACTTAGAAGTTGAATTTTGTGAAATGAGTTGCACCACTAGACTTTTAGATAATTATAATTTTATGGTGTAATAATAATTTTTTAAAAATTTTGGGTGAATAGTGATACCCAGGATAGAGCCATGTGGCACTTGGTTCAAACGAATGTCAAATCGTAGTGTAGATTGTCCAAATCAGCCTTGGGGAGTTTTTAGCAGACACTTGTCAAGATTTTATGCACACTTGGGGAATAGTGCAAGACACTTGGCACAAGGGGAAATCATGAGATAGAAATGTGAATGAATACAAGGCAAATCAAGTCATATAATCATGCCACCTAAGTCAAACACTATTCCATCTAACCAAACAATTTGTGGTCAACCAAAATAGGGTTGCAACCCTAATGAAACCTCAAACCATTAAGATTCAATTGAAACCATAATTCCATGGAGGAAACTAAAACCCTAAATGGTTTTCCAAACCCTAAACCACTCGATTTTTGCTTAAGTGATTAATCGCTTGATTAAATCACTTCCACTTGCTATTAATCACTCAAATTCATCATATTACACTTACATTTATTCTTTACCTTGGTAAATTCATTGGGTCAAGAAAACTTAGAATTTGATTTGGACCCTAAAGAGAGGCCCGCTCGGTTAGGCCCATTTAGGCCAATAAAAAACTAGCCCCAATGCAAAGTTTATTGAGAAAGTTTCCCCCACCACCATAGACAATTCTATGGTTGAGATGTCAACCCAAATAGTGCATGGATGGGAGGCCAAAAAGCCAACCAAAATCTCCCCATCCCTCTCGACTGCAGCACCCGATACCATAAGTTGATTTGCCAACTATTTTCGCTACCTAAACCCCTATCAAGAGGTAACTAACTCATCCATCACCCATCAGCCATTTCTTCCTATAAAGGGCGTCCCTTGCATCTCCCTCACCCTTTGGTCTATTTTTATTCACTTATTTGGAGAGAACTCGGGTGAGAGTTTCAAATAGTTTTTGTGGCAGTTCTTGCATTGCATTTTCTAACCCCTTTTCAATTCTCCGTTGATATATTTTTTGTAATTTTTCGTGGAGTATTTATTGGTGAAATTTGTATTTGAATATGGAAAGGTCATGCTAGGCAACAATTTGGATGATAGTGTGGAATCTTGATATTTTGATGAAGTTTTTGTTAATGTTAGGGGTAGATTTCGATATGATGAAATGATAACATGTTTTTATACATTTTATGAGTTGATCCAAAGCATGTTAACATTTTTATTAAAGAGTTATGCACGTTTTCTTTGAGTTCAAAACTGGAACACACAAAACAGTTTCTATTTCGAGGTTGTGATGTTTGTTGGTTTTAGAAACCGAGTCGAATGGTCATAAGATTCATATATGATGTTCTTAAGACTTTCATTTATGTGTTAAGAGTTTTTTAGTTTTTTCTAAGAGCTTTAGTTTAAATTATGATGGAATAATCTTTATGCATGCAAAGGTTCAATTAGAACACAAACTTGAGGCTCTCGGATGTGCCTTGTGTTTTTATGAACTTATGCCATGTGATCCTTGATGAAATGCTCAGCTCAAGTTTAAAACTTGAAAATGAGGTATATGGTTTTATTTATTAAAGGTTTATGTCATGAAGATTTCAGATTTAGTGATTTTGATCTAAAGTCAAAACATGTAGTACTCGGTTTGGACTTAGTGTGCATGCCGATTTGCTTGGTGGTAAGTTTTGTGATTTTGGTTGTTCTCCAAGCATGATTATCACTTAGGTTGACTTATGAACATGTTAAGAGTGTGTTTGTGAGCTTTTGGAATCATTGGAGTCGATTTGAAAAGTGTTAGATCAAGAACATCAAAGATTTTTCTATTTGACCAAAACCTAGTGTTTTGGCATTTTTGTTGGTATGATGAATTGATGATTTTTATCAAATGTATATTTTGATTTATTAGCATGATTTTAGGACATAGGATATGATTTTTAATAGTTGCATATATTGGTTTAAGCATGAAAGTTGAAGTTTGAATGAATTACAACAAAAATCAAGATTTTAGCTTTAATGTGTTTCAGCCAAAGCATGGTTTGCATGTGTTTAGTTTTAAAATTCTTCTGATTAGATATTTGGATTCAAGACAAAACTTACAGTAGGGATATAAATTTTGATAAGATTTAGAATTAGGATGCAAAATCCTTATTTCAGGTACAAAATTGTAATTTCCCACAAGTAGAGGTAAACTTGCAATTTAACCATAAGTCAATAAATTTTCACGTTCCAAAGTAATTAGTGAGAGTTTCTAACCCTTAAAATATCTTCCTTTTATTTCTTGCCTTCTTATGTACGTTACGCTACAATCACTGTAAGTAAGCCATAAATGTCATATTCTTGTCACTTATGATTATTGTAAATGTTCTATTATGCCTTGCAATGTTAATTATTTCAAGTACATGCTTATCTGTCACATGTCATGTTATGTCATGTCATCTGTTACACGTTCATTGTTACATGACACGTCATGTCCCGTACATTGAGTTTGTCACGAAAATTATTTTCAAGTTAATGGAGTCTTTTAATTTTATAGTGACCCCAAGTACTAGGATGAGGTATTATTTTAGTGGAACTCTAGTGTCCACGATGGAGTGTTTAAACTGGTGTAGACTTTATTGGGTTGACAAAGTACATTCAATAGGGCTTCAAATGAGATCTAAGTAACTAGTTGCTAAAGTGAAGTCAGGCACCCAATGTCGATGGTAACAAAAACATGTTTATCAATTTTAATTAAGTTATCATGACATACTCACAGCTAGAGCAGATGCTTGTGATGAGATGATCTAATCTGTAAATAGTGGTAAATGATTTGAGTTGAGATATTTTATGAGATTTTGAGAAATGAAAGAAAAAAAGTTGAACTAAAATATTATAAAATTAAAATATTACTGTAATATTATTTTTTAATATTATTTTTATTTTGAAATTTGAAAAGATAAATTTTTTTTTTTTTAGAAGTTTGGAAAAGTTGTAATAATTAGGTAATGATTAGATGAAAAAGTTAAAAATTTAAAATTAAAGTGTTTATATTTAGAAAAATGATTTTTACAATTCTCAAATAGACAAACTTCATGCAAGCCCTTGTAAAAAAAAGTAGACCTCACTTTAAAATAGTGTAAAAAAAATTATTCTTTAATTGTAAAACCCACTTTTTTATAAGACTTATATGAAACTTATCTATTTGAAACTTATACCTAACATTACTCTTTATATTTATGGTGTTTGGATATTGAGATTAAATGTGAAGCTCTTGCTATTCAAACTAGACCTAAATGCAAAGTCATTCAAGAATGTGAACTTTGTTGAATTGTATTGTTTAGTAATCAGTTATAATTTAAAATTAAGGAGATAAATGAATATTTTATATTAAATTTATGGTTGTGTATAAAATACTACATTTGCCATGTATTTAAAACTTAATGGTCTTTTTTCTTTTCATATATAAGACAAACAAAATGTCAACAATTAAGGTTAAATACATAAATGACATTTATTGAAACTATTTAGATTCATATCATATTTTTATTGAAACTAATCAATGAACTTATATTTTACTCTCTTATACATGATATAAAATGCTTGAATTGCATCAACTATGATTTTTAATACTTTTTATCAATATTAAAATATCCAATTCAAGATTGTCATAATCACCCGATTCAATTTGTTGAATCACCGATTCCCATTTTTCAAGCCTTGAGTAAAACAATAAATATTTGGATCATTTAATGTCAAAAATTTGAAGGCTGAAAGCCAAAATATAGAATTTAAATATGGACTTGTTTTAAAAAGAAAGCTGCATAATTTGTCGGATCAATATTTTGTTGATCTGTGTTAGATATATATGATAGCCACTCGGTTTATAACTTTAATTGACTTCGAAAGAGCACTTTTTCATTGATACACTTTCTTTAACCGATAATGTCCTATTAGTAAAAGGATGCAGGCAATACTGCTCAAAATCAATTGCTATTGAGGATGGAGTTGCAGTTCCAGCACCAAAGAGATCAACCTTGTCTTGGTGAGACCCCGATGAATTATAACACTACAAGGATTCAAAATTCAAAGAAAAAGGAATAACCTTCATGTGTTAATGCCATTAGAAGGTGCATTGCGTCCTTTGCATTCTGGGGAAAAACTAATGCAATATGAGCGACTCCAGCTGCAACAAAGGCAGCTCTTACCACTCGAAATGGAGATATTCGGCAGCACATTCTATCTGCCAATTCCTTGCAGCTTATCCAAATCACTCACTAGAGACTCAAACGTCCATAGGTTCACAGATATCCTGGACGAGAAAACAAAACTTTGTTTCATACAACTAAACTGAACTTATAACAACCAACTACCCCCACCACATCCAGAAATTTCGGGTTTTTTGTTTTCTTATAAAGAAAACAACTCAAGATGTGTAACATTGGTGATTACCTTATCCTGGAGTACTACTCCATCAGGAATTTCCACCTTCATACCAGGTTTCGCAACGACATTTACTCTCCCCTTCAAAAACGAAAGCATTATAGCAGAGGAAAGAAGTTAAAAGGACACTAAAAGATTGACCACTAAAGCATATTATCTCCCTTAAAGCTTTATTATGAATGGTTATATTATTTGCAAAAGAAAAGTTAGATATTAATTCAGCCCCATTAAAGCATGTACACACAGAACATGTTTTTAGTTTATGACACAGCCTAAAATATCCGAAGATGTTCTATGCAACCTCAGATGCTGGCATGGAGCAAATGGTTACCGAGCATGAAGGAAACATAAGATATTCTCTTAGTTTATGAGTTGCAACATAAACCTCTTAACACGTCTAACACAAAAACAGGACTTCTTTAAGACAAAAAGGCAAAATGGAAATTTTCAAGGGCAAAAACAAAATCCAAAAGTAAAACAATAGTGGAATCAGCACCAAATTTTTTTAACAGTATCAGAATGCAAGACAATGAAAAGCAGTGATTTTGATTACAAAATCACAAGACTAGGTATTGAAGCAACCACAGTACTCCCACATAACCCAAAAATGCTTTTTTGATACGTAATACAAATTTCATTAAAAGGGCACAAAACCTGAAGTCCATGGAACAGGACGTATACCAAATAAACAACCCATCTAGGAAAACAAAAGGATTAGAGAAAATCAAGGATATTAAGCCCATGAAAGTCTATAGAAGCTGTCCATAGGAGAAGAGTATTTAAAAAGGTCATGAGATCCTCCATCATCCGTATATTGAACTAAGAAACAATGGAACAAGCAACAATTCACTGAAAGAAGCATTAAAGTGGTCCAGAGGAGCATGTAAAATACCTTGAGAGTTATATCTGTTCCAAACCACACATCACCGTTTACCTTCAAGCTATCCAGCTCAATGATGCTAGGAATGGACCTAAAGCGACTTAGGAAGTCACTTACCTGAGAAAGAAGGAAATAATCACACAAAAAATACAGAATGTAAATGCAGACAAAGTAGTACCATTAAACAAATTTTCACCTTTCCAAATTCAGGGCCCAAAGAAATTGAAGGATTTACAGGATTTGTTCTCGCTGTATTGCGAACTAAAATGCCATTGCTATAGGTGTACAGATCTGACTGCAGAAATAATTCAATATTTTAATAATATTACTAAAAAAAATCCTAATTTTTTTTAAGGATCATAACAAAGATTATAGTTTAGAATTTAGACATTCATTAACCAACCTGGAGAAGAAGTAAATCTGATGTTCCATTGATCGGAAGAAAACGAGTTTGGGGGACATTAACACAAATTGCACGATCAAAGAACTGGGTCAACCATAAAAGTGACAGTCATGTAAAACTCACCATAAAGAAAGTGCAGAGCATAATAAGGATTATGGAATTGAAAGATACCCGTATTACTGAACCAGCTGCTGTCTCTCTACCCTGGAAAACAGAAACTTCATCAATTGCTTGTACTAAATATCCTTCAATCTATGAAAATTACCATGGTACCTTAGTGATAAAATCTTCCTCAAACTTTAGTGAATCAGTATCCAAAAGTCTTTTAGTTGCTTTCAAGTTCACCCACCTGTAGAAAATAACACATTTAGAAGTTAAAGGCATTGGAAGTTTCGGCATGGCAAATACACAAGGTTTTGTTTCACTCACAGGCTTCTTGTATCAATAAGTTTAAACTTGTCCGTCGACTTGAATTCGCCCATCCACAAAATTAAAAGGAAAATTGTTAAGAAGAAGGAACAAAGCATGATGCTAAATCAATACTTGATAATTAAAAAAAATGAAATACAGAAATGAGAATCCCAGTACAGAAATCCACTATAGGAGTAAATGAGTAATCAATAAACAAGATAGGGACCCCAGACACTTCTTCACCCCAAGAGACTCTTGGATGTCTCTTCCTCTACCAACCTATATGTGCTCGTGAAGAAGGGAGGAGCTTCAGCTCCGTCGCTCCAGCATCCTCCCCTCATGACCAGTTTTCCTCCACTTATTTGTCTTCTCTACTCTCCTCCTCCCCACAAAAAAAAAAAAAACAAAAAAGAACAAAATAAGGATTAAAGGCAGTTCATTGCCCCAGAACTCCCTGCTCGCCCTCACTCCACCTCCTTCATGCCCTACTCTGCCTTCCCATGCCTGAATGTGACCCGCCCCTTCAGCAGACATTCCAGCCTCATACTATATTCTCCTATTTGATCTTTCCATCTGCCTCTCCATAGGTCATGCACTCTCTTTTGCCTATGGATATGGCCAAATCTGACATCCCTGCAGGGCTCCAACCGCTGGGCACCACCCTTGCTGGTGACGAAAGAGTTACTCTCCATATCCCCCACACCATTGCTTACAGCACCATCCTCTCTGTTGTTGTGTCCCAGCATCTCTGATTAAGATGCAGGAGCTTCGCAAAGCAGCCTAACGCTAGGAACTGCTTCACAAACTACCACTTCAAGGGGCCTTCTTCTTGGCTAGTAGGTAAAGAATACGCTGGACTGGACCACATCATTGTCCATTTCAAGATTGTTTATGAATATCTTGTGTTCTTATTATTAATGTTATATTATTTTTTTAAATAATGCCATATTATCTTCCCTTTAAAAAGGGCAGGGAATCCAAACAATAATACTAGAAAGAAAAGGAGTAAAAAAACTTACATGTGGAACAGGTTTCCTTGAAATTTCAGTAAGCTGCATGGTAATAAGAAAAAAAAAAAAAAACAGTGAAATAAAGCTTTTGTCGAAAAACAAATTCCAAGTTAAAGATGCCCGATGAATCTTAAAGTCACTCCCTTAACCTCATTCCCATTCTTAAGGGAAAAATATGAGATATTTGAGCTAAAGCTCATTAGCAAATACATTTTCAATCATATACAGCATACATGATTAATTTATCAGGTCTCAATGCGACCCCAATGCCCAATTACTCCACCAATACTGGCTATCAATCAGTACAGTTTGCATCCCAGGTTTTAGACAAGATAAAAGGATGGACTCGTTTTAAATCTGTTTTACCACTTTAGAGTCGGACCATCTTCAGATCTATAAAAATACATGCTTTTGAAATGGCATGGGTTTGAAATGTATGCTTTCATAACAGCCGACAACCAAGATCATATTTAATATCTTGAACCACATGCCCTTGGGCTCATTAGGTTGGAGTGTTGAATATATATCATTCTTACTCTGACAAGCAAGATCATAATTAATGTTTATGCATGCTTCAATTAGAGTGGAGAACGTGTGCACATTGCAAGGATAAGCCTGAAATTTGAGGTTTCATGTGTATATGGCAAGAACATTTTTTTAGTATCTGATGAATTAAATATTTTGCACTTGAGCTATCCTTTTGCCTTTTTTCAATAAAATCCTCAATTAGCTATGAGAAAAAAAAAACAAAAAAAAAATCATTGTCCTATGATGAGAGTGGAAAGTGAATCTAATACAAATAGGACTTTCAAATTTAGGGTTATACTTGCACATTGGACTCATATTTTATGCTGCAAATAGTCTAATAAGCATTAGTCATTTTACTGAAATGAAAAGTTAATGCTAACTTGGTGACAAACTAAATCATTACCAAAAGAAAGCAAGCCACTTAGGCCAGCCAAATACCACCTACCTGGAAATTTTGTTGCTCTGAATTAAGAATACCATTATTCATATTGAATGAGGTGGTCTGTGTGACCTGAAGAAAACGTGAAAACTTAATAAATACAAAAATTAAGATGAGCCAAAGAGGTATAATGAATATAAATTTTTTTTTATATGTATAATGAATATAAACACACTTGCATACCTCCATACAATAATCGATCTTGTTTTGAATCAAATGATTTAAAATTTCTAAACTCCACTTAAGTTGCACAATGATCAAAATAAATTTCTAAACAAAAGTCTAAGAAATAATGAATGAGAACTGCATTAAGAAAGACCAGGATACTTGGGTCAATGACAGCAGCAACATTATCTGAGCCAACCACAAGAACATACTCCTTACCCTGGAAAGATTTTTGAAGAAGTCACTTTTATATTATTTAAAAAAATGAAGAAAAGAAAAAGGAAAGACATGTAAACAATAACATAACTAAACCTGTGATAATAGCACATCAAGGGTTCCACTGTTCATCAAAGAAAGGAACACAGCATCGTGGTCAAAAGAATACCTTCAAGTGCACAAAATTAGCACAGTCAATTAAAAGCTTCCTACTAATTGCCGAATGAAACCAAATATTTATTTTGATCGGTTTTTTTTTTTAACCAAATATTGCACACAAATAAATGAGCATCTCTCTTTCAAAAGAAAAAAAAAAAGTAAAAGGAGTTCAGGACTTTGACTGTTCTTTTATAGGTAATCATAAATTTTACTGATAATTTTAATTGGCATAGCCCAAGTGCACATGTTATATACAAGAGAAATACCGAATTAGATTAGGAGCCAAAAAAGGAAGTTATGTAGACTAAATTGATAAATACATAGCAAATCGCCCCAAAGGAACAAAGTTCTGGAAAAGAAACTTCTGAGACCATCTAATGTCTGCTCACAATCTTCCAAGTTTCCGTCATTCCTTTCATTCTAGATACACCACAAGGCACAAATGGGTGTCATCTTCTACTACCTTTCTAGGCATAACCTATGCTAATAATTTTTTGACAGTTTACTATTGCATTAAAGAATCATTTTTTTTACAATAATTTTTTCTGAATCAAGTAGGCATAGCCAAGCCATTACCTTCCTCAACCCCATACCTCAGCTGTAACCCAGCTCAGCCCCACACGGCAAAGGCATGGAGACAACCAACAAACATCCAAGCTGCCACCACATAAGCCACACCGTGAGCCCATCCGCCTCTCTCCTCCACGGACGTGAAACGAGAAGCAGGCAGCCCCCCCTACACAGACAACCTCTCTCTACCTCAGCTATGACACCCTCCTTGTTGCTGCACCAATGCGGCAAACGGCGTCCAAAGCTCAGCCCGATAGATGTTTGCACTAAACCGTAAACCACCACCCTCACAGCAGCACCTCAACCAACCGCGCAAAACTACATCCGCAGCCACCAGCAAACAAGCAGAATACTATCACACGATATAAGTTGTTTTATGACACCAAAACAGAGCACCTCCCCCCCACCCACCCCCACCACGAGCTGCAGCTTCACAGTTTTCTTTTCCAAGCCGCTCAGCCAACCCCCAAGAGAGGAAGCTAGCTAGTCAAAACAGAGCAAGTCTTCTTGCTCCTCAAACCAGCTCTGCCCTGCACGACCATCCACCTCTGATAAAACCACTGTAAGCCAACTCCTAAGGTAAACACAACTCCTAAGGGAAACACAACTCCTAGGGCAACTATGAGTCACATTCAAACACTCCACTAAACCCACAACACTAGGACAACCACACCCCTTGGACTCTACACCACCCAAACTCTATTTATAGATCCCATATGAGAGCCTACCTACCATTAGACAAGCCCTAAGAATAACCCCTCCAAGGCCATGAAATTATAATTGTTAATGCCAAAAAATCGCACAAGAAGCCGGAACGGAAGAAAGAGTCATTTATGGCCTACTGAGGTAGTCCAAGACTAGATGAGGTGGTTTGAAGCCCACGATGGCGGTCCGGAGCGATGGTACGGTGCCCGTACATATATCCATAGCAGTGAATAGAAAATAAATACAGAAAATATAAATAGAGATGGAGACAAACAGATTTACGTGGTTTGGCATAGGGCCTACGTCCATGGGTCGTTTGAAGGGCAAATCCACTATAATATGGGTATTTTACAGTCTCTCATATTCTCTTCTTTCTCTCTGTACAATGGAGGTCGGAGACCTATTTTCTAGAAGACATTCTGGAGCTCTTGTTCTGAGGTTAAAGATGACCTCTGTGTTTTCTCGTCATAGTCACTTAGCCATCTTCCAAAAGTCCCTCTTTCATCTGATCTCATCCCTCTTTATTCTAGCCCTTGGGAGCGGTGATGAAGAGCTGCTTTATGTCACCTCTCGCATGTCTGCTTGCTTCTCCCCTCCTTTCTCCTTTTTCTCCCTTTTACCCTGACACCTGCCTTCCCCTATTGTCTTGTCCTCCATGCATATCTGTCCTTAGTCTCACTTTCTGCTCCTCTTTCTCTCTCTTTCTCTTCTGGCCATTGCTTTTCCTTGTCCACTCCTTGTCTCTTCTCACTTGCCTCCTAATGTGGCCCTTTAATGGGCTAGGCCTGATATGGGCCTATTATTTTTACCCCCTTCACTAATCATCATAGCCCCTCCAAGGGCTTAGAATGCATCTTTATTCACGGGATTGGACAAGCATACATATAGGATGATTACTTGAATGAAATCATATGCATATTTGAGGACTTAGACCCACGATTTTGATGATTTAAACATAGGGACATATTTTACAAAGAGAGATCATGAGCAATTCGGGTGACATGTAGCATAGGCTTGAACATGGATGGATGCATTAAGGTTCAGATTATATGAACTTGCATTAAGTGTTAATAGCATGAATAGTCATAGGTTCGCTGGGCAAGATTAGATTTGAAGATCTTAGGGCTGATTTGGATTCAAAGATGAATTGAGATGGTTTTAGATGAAAGTTAAAAAAAAATATTGTTATAATATTATTATTTTTTTGGGATTTGAAAAAGTTGAATTACTTATTATATTTTGTGTGGGAATTTGGAAAAGTTGTAATGATGAGATGAGATGAGATGAAACGAAACAATTTCTGAATCCAAACGAGGCCTTAGAGTACATAGGTGATGGACTAAGATGATTAAAGTGAACCAAAAGCTAAAAGTTAAGGGCTAATTGAATGTTTAGAACCTCAATAGGTATTCAGGCAGTCTGGTAGTCTAACTAGAGAAGTTTTAGTCTTTAAAGTGATGATATACGAGATTATAAATTGATGTAATTACATATTTATTGGATAGGTGATTATCGATGTGTTAATTGCTGTTCAGAGTTGCAAGGGAAGTAACATGACCACACCCTTCATTGTCACGGATGTTTTCTATGTTATGTAAGTAATAAGATCGTGCCATTTGGACACATATTTTACAAAGCTATGTTAGTATTTATGATCATGTCTTTCAAATTGCAAAGCAATTATGAATGTACTTTATAAATGAAAAGCTCATTGGTCATGTCATGGTTTTTAAAGGAATGTTATAGGTAAAGCCTATTCATTGAAGCTCCCTTTATGTACCCAAGTCAAGATAAATTTCTCAAGTCATGATAAATTTCTAAATGCCATGATCTTATGCATAAGTTTCGTGTTAGTTACATGACACATGCATCAAGATATTTTATGAAAGGTCATGATTTTATATGAAAAAACGTATATTACAACATTTTATGAAAGGTTATTATTTCCCATGCATCAAGATATTATTTCACATGATTTTTTCGTATTAGTTGTATGACACATGCACCAAGATATTTTATGAAAGGTCATGATTTTATATGAAAAAATGTATATCACGACATTTTATGAAAGGTTATTATTTCATTTAAAATCTATGATATGATAAGGTATGATAAGGCAAGACATGACAAGAAAGTATGCATGTATGATTATAATAAGGTATGACTTTTAAGATACGTAATGGTCTATGTTATTGCATTACCAGGATGTACACGCTGGTAGTGCACCCAGTGTTATCATTCTTATGTACGGATTCCCAACCCATGGCCATGAGCAGAATCATAATTTTCAAGACTCACTAACCCTAACTTACGAGGGTCGACAGCGGATACTGGCCTATAAGGACAAGCGAAAGAAAAGTTACAAAATTTCATGCACAATTCATATATTGTTCATGTTCATGTTAATTATGAATGTAACTATCAATATGCATGTTTTCCAAGAAACCTTATGTTTATATTATATTTATTGTATGATGTATTGCTTCTTGAGTATTAGACTCATTTTTGTATGTTTTGATGTTTTAATCACCCCAGGTGATGATCTTTATAAGGATGGAGCTGCAAGACAAGACTTGGCCCAAGGAGGCGAGGGAGAGGCGTAGAAAGTATATGACATGCTCGATTCTATAATTTTCAGTTTAATAAATTATTCTGTTAAGCACATGAGACGATTGATTTTAATAAGTGTTTCCACATACTCTCTTTTAAATTTTAAGTATTTTAATAAAGAATGACTTTGTTTATTTTATGGGATCTTTTGTACCTGGCGTTTCATTAAGAAACAAAATGTTATATTTAAAGGTTATTAGCACACCAGTTCTCCTAGATTTCCTAAAAGTGTCATTATTCTTAACCCTAGGGGGACGGAATGTTACAAAACTGCAAAATGTGTAGGGAGCGAAAAATCTGGACAAAAGTCAGTGCACATAACCATTTTTCTTGATCTCTCAAACTGTGCGAGCATTAAACTCTCACACTCTCAAACTATTCGAAAACTCGTGTGTAAATTCAAGATAACACCCAACAAAATAGAGGTCTAGAGGCAACATAACAGAACCGACAATTGTGTAAGATCCTGCACGCAATGCTAATTTGTGTAATGTAAAAATTGAAACAAAATGGTGCTTTTTTTTTTTCTCTCGGTTTCCCTTTGTTTCTCACTTGCTTTGTCTGAAATCAAACATCTAGGTTAAAAAAAAGGCCCAAAAATCTCGATATGTAACTGAGGTGATGTAACACAGTGGCAACGTAAACTTCACAAGTAACATAGAAAACAAAGACCATTTATTTAAGTACATATATGTATTAGACCTGCCCATTATAGGTTTAATGATCAAGCAAGCGCAATACAAATGTCACGAGATTTTTGGAGCTTGATTGATGTTGTTATACATATAATCGAAGGTCTTGTCAACAGACTTTGGTCAAGCACATTAAGAAGAGAAATGATTTAGCCACAAAAAAATCCTATAAAAATAAACTCACAAACTGACGTGACTTGATGTATACGTTTAGATTGTAAAGCTACTTTTATTGTAAAATAGATCTAACGAATCATATGAAGCCATGTCAGTTTGTGGGTTTACTTTTGTGGGATCTCTTTGTAGCTATAGAACTTCTCCATTAGGAATATCATAGCAGAGACAGTAACCTATAACCCATAGGTCTAAGATTAATATAATAATATTTCAATTGTTAGGATTATTGGAATGAGAGATTCTTAGGGACCCCGAGGTAAAATATGAAGTTGGACATACTATGAAGGCACGTGTTGGATACCTTCGTGAATCGAGTGTAAGATTAAGGACCCCAAACTTTGGATAGTTCTATTTTTTTATTTGTATGACATTATTTTATGTGGAGTTAAGCTAGAAATTTGGGTGAAATTATTATTAGGCTTTTAATAGAACTCTTTGTTAAGATTTACATTTTAGGCTATTGGACCCCCAGAGTGTATGATGATCGATACTATGCACACAAATGAGTATGCCTAAAGGATTAGGAGGTATGTGAGGCACCAAACTAATATACTAGAGGATTAGAATCTCAAAATATTAGATTTGACTAAATGATCGAGGATTTAGAATAGAAACATGGAAAGGATGTGACGGATAAGTATGTAGGTTGTTTGACTTATCAAAAAAAAAGTATGTAGGTTGTTTGAGGTACTAAAAAATTCAAAGGACGAAATTTTTATGAGGGAAAATTGTAACAACCCAATCCAACGTTATTGGGGATTCAATAAAGATAATTTTATTATTTATGCATCATGATATGTTTTCATTTATGATTATGATAAACTATGTAATTATGTATGCCACATGCATCACGGTAAGAAAGATAAAAGACAAGATATGGAAAAAGATTTAAGAATGACCAAAAGAGATGCATGATACCAATGCAGTTATAGGTGAATATGCAAGTCACGGACCTAAGCATGGTCTACCATAGTATGTTATGAAGGTATTTCATGAATTCTTCTCGGTTGGAAAATTTGAAAAAAGCCTCAACGCCACTTTTATTACTCTTATTATTCCCAAAAAGATTGGGACATCGGAGGTTAAGGATTACTGGCCTATTAGCCTTGTGAATGGGATGTATAAGATCATTTTTAAGGTGCTTGCAAATCGATTGGGAGGAGTTTTGGGACGGATCATTATGAAATCCCAAAACGCATTTGTACAGGGAAGATAGATACTGGACTCAGTACTCATTGCCAATGAACGTTTAGATGGTAGACTCAAATCGAGTAATTTGGGTCTTGTGTGTAAGTTGGATATGGATAAGGCCTACGATCATGCCAACTGGGATTTTTTGTTATACTTGCTTGGACGGTGTGGTTTTGGGGAGAGATGGTGCACATGTATTAGGTGGTGCATATCGATGGCGCGCTTCTCAGTTTTGGTGAATGGCTACCCAATGGATTTTTTTAACAGCTCCCGAGGCCTGAGGCAAGGGGATCCTCTATTCCCACTTCTCTTTGTCATGGTCATGGAGGCATGTAGCAGAATGATATCAGCGATGGTTGATAACGGGTTTTTGATGGGTTTCTCGGTTGGTGACATACATTGAGGTACTACTCACATTTCTCATTTGTTGTTTGCAAACAATACCCCTATTTTTAATGACGCAGAATTATGCCAGATTCGGGCTTTTAAGGGTATTTCTACTTTGCTTTGAGGCTATTTCCAGGTTAAAAGTGAATTTATCCAAATAAGAGTTGATTCCAGTTGGCAATGTTCATAACATTCGGCTACTGGCTAACACTCTTGGCTGTAAGGTCTCTTCTTTCCCTATGAATTACATTACCTTGGCCTTCCTCAGGGGGCCGCTTCCAGGGCAAAAACTATTTGGGATACAGTATTTGAGAAAATTGAACGAAGATTGGCAAGTTGAAAAAGGTTGTATCTGTCGAAAGGTGGTAGGATTACACTAATCAAAAGCACTCTTTCCAACCTACCTACCTATTTTTTATCCTTATTCTCAATCCCTACAAGTGTTGCATCATGTATTGAGAAACTGCATCGTGATTTTCTTTGGAGCGGACTTGAGAATGAATTTAAATTTCATCTAGTCAAGTGGGACAAGATATAATCCCCAATCTCTTATGGTGGCTTGAGATTCATAAATCTGAGGGTGTTCAACCGGGCTTTACTTGAGAAATGGCTTTGGCGTTATAATATGAAACATGAAGCTCTATAGAAGTCGCTGATTGATTACAAATATAGAGCTTGGTGGTGGTGGTGGTTTTGGGGTGGGGGGGGTTTGGAGAGGGGTGTACTAAGGAGGTAAGTGTGGCTTATGGCATGGATCTATGGAAGCACATTAGACGAGGGTGGGAAGCTTTTGTCCGGCATACTAGAATTGTGATAGGAGAAGGCTCAAGAATTAAATTATGGCACGACATATGGTGTGGAGATTAAGCTCTTCGGGACTCATTCCCCACAACATTCATACTTGCATGTGAGAAAGAAGCTTCAGTGGCGGACCTTATAGAGTGGGATGGTGATTTACTACAGTGGGATGTGAGCTTTACTAGGACGACCCAAGATTGGGAAGTCAACAATTTTGTAGAATTCTTCCAACTCTAATACCCAATGAGACCAAGCAATCAAGGAGTTGATACTTTGTGGTGGTTACCTGCTAGAAAAGGTATTTTTTTCAGTTCGCTCTTTCTATAAGGCCCTCACACAACCGCATAGTAATCTATTTCCATGGAGAAGAATTTGGAGAAATAAGGCCCCTCCTAGGGCGGCATTTTTTGCATGGACAACGTCTTTGGGAAAGCTTTTGACGATGGATAACTCACGGAAGCACAGGATGATAGTGGTGGAATGGTGTTGTATGTGTAAGCAAAGTGGTGAGACTGTAGACCATCTTCTGCTACACTACGAGATTGCTAGAGCAATATGAGCCAATGTATTCCAACTCGTAGAGCTAAGCTGGGTTATGCATGCTACTGTAGCTGAACTTCTGGCTCGTTGACCGAACCTCGCCGGTATTCCACAAATTGCAGCTGTGTGGAAGATGATCCCTATTTGCATTCTATGGTGTATTTGGCAGGAACAAAATGACCGAAAGTTCGAAGATAGGGAAGGCTCTTTGGAGGAGATTAGATTACTGTTTATTTGTACTCTCTTTCTTTGAGCCAAAGCTGTAGATTTCAATGGTCTTGATTTTCAAGTTTTTCTTATTTCTATCTATTCCCCCTAAATAGGGGTAATCTCTTGTATACTACCTATGTACTCAGGTTTTGCCTATTCCTACTAATATAATATAATTTTTTACCTATCAAAAAAAAGTTAAGCGGTTCCCCCTGTGGGCACAGGCAATGGAACCGGTGCACAACCATGCACTCAGGGTTAAGGTGTGCTGGCCATTAAAGAAAGGAAGATACAAGTTTAATGAGTTATGCTAGTACATGTTACATGTTTATGTTTTTTTTATCGGTATGTTACACGTTTATGTTGGTTTAAGTAAAAGTATTAAGTACGCACATATTCAAGAAAACTCTATGTTTATTATGATTATTATATGATGTACTACTTCTTGAGTATTCAACTCATTTTTCTATATTTTTATTGCTTTAACCACCCCAGGTGAGATCTTTATAGTGTTGGAGCTGCAAAACGAGACTTGGCCCAAGGAGGTGTGACAGATGCCTAGATCATATATAGAGTTTTTAGGTTATGATTTTTATAATACAAAGTTTGAGAAATTTTAATAAGTGCTTCTGAAAACTCTCTTTTATATTTTTAGTATTTTAATAACGAATGACTTGATTTAGTATATAGAATATTTTGTATCTGGTGCTTCATTAAGAAGAAAATTTTAAAGGCAAGATTAGTAGCACACCGATCCCTCAAATTTCTAAAAATGATGTTATTATTAACCCTTGGGGGACGGGGTATTACATAAAGGAATGTCGTTATTTTCTAATGCAATGGCAATTGGTTTTGTTCAACCAAATTGTAAGACCTCGTTTGGTTACACAGATGAGATGAGAAATCTATGAATAGTAGTGAAATAATTTGTGAATAGTAGTGAAATTATTTGAGTTAAGATTTTTATGGGATTTTGGGAAAGGAGAAAAAAAAATTGAATAAAAAAATTTTAAAGTTAAAAGAAGGTTAGAATATAATTTTTTAATATTATTTTCATTTTTGGATTTGAAAAAATTTAATTGTTTCTTGTATTTTGTCTGAAATTTTGGAAAATTTGTAATGATTAGATAATGATTAGAAGAAAAAGTTGAAATTTAAAATTGAAAAATATTTGTGTTTGAATGGTGTTTGGATGTTGAGATGAGATGAGATGGTTTCAAAGGTTTGTGAAACCAAACCAAGCCTAAATGCCAAGAACCTTTTTTTCCTAAGTAATGTGGGAACCCATTCACCAAGCTTCCATCTCCCCACTCTCATGCCTAGCTCCTCATCAGGGTGTATCGTCATTACATGGCTCAAGTCCTACACTTCTAATTGTGATATGACTCTAATACCATTTTTTTTTTATATAAGTAAAAATTTCAGTGTACAAGAAAACAATTTGCCCAAAATGACCCAACAAGCCCTTAATGACCCAAAAAGCCCATAAAAAAACCAACCCAAAGTACATCAGACCCGACCCCAATCCTTGTTTCCCGTAGAACTAAAACTCTACCCGAACACCAACCCCAACACCTTGATTCCCCGTCTTCCCAATACCCTCCCTTTAGACTTCCCTCCAGTTGAACTATCACCCTTAGCGTCGTAGTTAATTGTCAAAAAAACACGCTGTAACTCCCTACTTTTCTTGAAGCTTGATTTGGTTTCAAGTGTGCGGCTTGCCTCGATCGCAGTAATTAGTTCGTTAAATTGGTCTTCACATCCTCCATATGAAATTCCCATGAACTGCTGAATCTCGTTAACTTTAGGCAGAATCCAATCCGCTATTGGAGGAAGAGAGACCAGGGGAGCCACAATATCCTCATCAACCTGCACTCCCGACTCTAGACATTCCTCTACACAAGGCACCAACGCCAAACCCATTGGTTCTCCAGTAACTCCATTGATTCTCTCCAATGGTATTGGGATCCCCATTAGAGATTCTGGGGTGACAACAAGTCCCTTCACCTCTGGGATGATAACGGATCCTACATCTCCTTCAAACCTCAGCAGTACACCTTTTTCCTTCAACTCTAACGAGGGAGCCATAGTTTCTTCAGGGACCAAGGGTGTAATACCGACTATCGATCTATCCTGTGTTACACGAGGCGAATGACATTCCATTACTGATGTCTCTACACCAATACCCAATGTAGACCCCACTTCAAATAACCCAGATTTCCTTTTGACCAGTCATACTCTCCTGGATCTGGTTATAGGGACAGGGCCGAATCCGATCTTCCGTTTTCCTTTTTCTAAGTTTATAGGATTCGGGCCTATCATGTTTCTTACCACCTTGTTGCCTCTAGCTGAAAGCCGATCTATTTTCGTAGACAAGAAAGTTATCGTTGTCTTCAACTCACAAGTTGGGTTTCCATCTCCTTTAGAGAATTGTGCATCTCGACAAGCTGGTCTTGAGGTGTGATTGGCAGACCCCCCACACTCTGAACCCCCGAAGCATGTCCCGTCTTTAGAGCTGCCGCATAGGATTGCCTCGCCACCGAGGATGTACTTGGGTCTTTTTCCAAGTTCTCCCTTCCTACCACACCACCTTGTCCTTCCAAGTCGTCACTCCCTCTCTTACCGAAGGAAAAATGACGTAGCACCTCCCCCATCCTTCTCCTACCACTACCCCCCTCTTCAGAAATGAAAATAAAATTCCTCCTCCCCCCACCACCATACTCCTCCACCGCCATATAACGTCCGTAAGCATTCGAGTAGCGATGCGCTGTGAAACTACGCGACCTTCCCGGACAGTGGAGAAAAAATCTTGTTTCTTATCCTTAGTACACGCTTCTATGGCCTTGGCCAGCCACTGCACTGTTGTCGAACCCAGAACCAACTTAGATATCACCCTTCGACTCCTTTCAGTAATGGCCAACATGCTCCCCTCCTTTACAAGTGTAAAGGATTTAGATTCTATGGCCAACTCAATAGAAGAACCCATACTGACCCACTCCCCTTCTTCAACAACCATTCATCATCTCAGAGAAACCAGATCAAAAATCTGTTGGGAGCTGCAAGCACTGCGAAGTTGTGGACTCCAGGTCGTGCTCACTGCAAGCACTGCAGAGTTGTTTCCAGCTGCAAATCGTGCTCACAGAAGACGCCGGAGCACTCGCCGGAGCCTTTGAGAGGATCACCGGAGTACTCTGAGAGGCAAAACAGCGATATCTAAGACGCTGGAGGTTGAACCGATGCCGGACGGTCCTCAGCGAAGTCGCCGAGGTCCGTCGTCTTTATCTCTGCCGACAGTGCGGTGTGTCTCGCCGACAAAGGGTGGGTGGCGGCAAATCTGGTTCCTTAGGGTTTTTGCGCTTCGTATTGTTTTCTCTCTCCTCTGGAACGAAGCCGGATGGCCCTCAGGGAAGTCACCGGGGCCCGTCGGCTTTGGCTGTGATGACGGTGAGAGGTCACTCGCCAGCAAGGGTGGCGCCAGCTTCCTTAGGGTTTTACGTCCGAGAGAGTTTTCACGCTATGTAGACAGCCTAGTCCTCTAATACCATTTGTGACAATCCAAAGAAAGCCCAAACTATATTTGAGCTTATTCTCCAAAAGGATCAATCCGAGTTACACTTGGAACTTTCTAGAATCATTATAACCTAGCATGAAATGGTGCCGGTGGGGAATGTTCCCAAAGCGGCAACTCTAGCCTCTCTCTTGGGATGTTTTTTTTTTTTTTTTTTTATAGGTAATAAGAGATTTTATTCCAAGTAAATAGGCATAGCCCAAGTACATAGGGAGTATACATGAGAATACACCTACATACAAACTAAAGAAAAATGGAATTATGATAAAGCATTACAAATATTCATGTACTTCACTAGATTGTTCATCCAAAAATTTAAAGTACTAAAGAAAAAATCCATAAATTCCCCCATTGTGTGTTCACAATATTTGAAGCACCTCTCATTTCTCTCTAGCCATAGATACCAGAACAAACACTAAGGAATCATCCTCCATTCAGCTTTATTGCCTCCACATCCCGCAATGCCTTGCCAACTAGCCAAGAAATCCACCACTTGAAAAGGCATTACCCAAGCAATGCCTACCCTTGCAAATAACTCATTTCATAAAGCAATCACCATTTTGCAATGAAGAAACAGGTAATTGATTCGCCATCTTTTTTGCACAAGAAACACCAATCTATCATATATTAACCCATTTTCTTCAAATTATTAGTAGTTAGAACTTTCTCCAATGACACCAACCAGCAGAAAAATGCAACTTTATTGGGCACTCTAGCTTTCCAAATGCATTTTCGGGGGTATGTTGTATTATCATGTCTATTTAACATCTTGTAATAGGAATTCAACGAGAATCTGGATTTATTATCAACTGCATCCTATCCTCCCTGATCAGATCAATCTTCGAGTCATAAAGCTTTACAAAGAAATCAGCAGCTTCACTCACTTCTCAGTCCTGTCAATCTCTATTAAATTCCACATTCCAATTCAGCATGTTATTAGAGAACAAGTAAGAATCAGCCACAGTGGCCCCTTTATTTTTAGCAATCCTGGAAAGACTAGGAAAAACTATTTTAAGAGGTAAATCACCACACCAAACATCGTGCCAAAAGAGAATATCTGTCCTGATCCCCACTTTGAAGTAAATGTTTTTAACAAAATCCCCTCATCCCAACCAAATGGACTTCCATAATCCCACCCCAAATACCCCTTTTATTTCATTAGAGCACCAATTCCCCCACATCCTTCCATATTTAGCAGCCACAATATGTTTTCACAATGCATTTCTCTCATTCTTATATCTCCAAAGCCACTTCCCAAGAAGGGCTTTATTAAAAAGTTTTAAATTCCGCACACCTAAACTTCCACAAGACACCGGAGTACAAACCTTATTCCAACTCACCAAGTGAAATTTTCGTTCCTTCCCAAATGCAAGCCTCTCTCTTGGGATGTAAGGCATCTTCTTTACCTCTTCAGTGTCTTGGATTACCCTTGGGTGCTTCCTTCAAATCAAAGCAGATTTGGAGTGTTGTGATTGAAAAGGTGGAGCGCAGGTTGACATCCTGGAAGAGGTTGTATGTATCGAAAGGTGGTAGGCTCACATTGATTAAAAGTACTCTCTCTAACCTCTCCACCTATTTTTTGGATAAATGATTGTGGTGGTACCAACAAGAAAGGGGGGCCTTGTGGTAGTCTATCATTGCTGTACAAGTTGGGGAAGCATGGGGTGGTTGGTGCTCAAATGAGGTACGGGCTCACATGGGATAGGTTTGTGGCAAAACATTAGGAAGGATCGGGAGACTTTCAGGAGACATATACATGTTGTGGGCGATGGCTCTCGCATCAGATTTTGGCATGATAAATGGTGTGATGACCGTTGTCTCAAAAACACCTTCCCCGCCATATTTGAGTTAGCACGAGTAAAGGATGCAGCGATAGCAGACCTTTTGGCTTTTTCTAGTGGCTCCCCTCAATGGAATATGGACTTCACCAGAGCAGCCCAAGGCTGGGAATTGGAGGTTATCTCAGACTTCTATGTGGCACTGTATTCCGTACATATGACCAAAGGTACTATGGACAAGATGTTTTGGAGCCCTTCCAAGAAAGGTAAATAGTCAGATCATTTCACAAAGTTTTATCGAACCCAGGCAGACCCACATTCCCATAGAAGAGCATCTGGCAAACCAAAGCTGCTTCAAAATCAACTTTTTTTGTTTGGACAGCAGCATTGGACAAAATTCTCACCACAGATAATCTAAGTAGGCATCGGTAAATGGTATTGGATTGGTGTTACGTGTAAGAAAAATGGTGAATCAGTTGATCATCTGTTTCTACATTGCGAGGTCGCCAGGACCATGTGGGCTGATTTTTTTATAGGACTTGGTTTATCATGGGTCATGCCCGGTAGATTGGTGGACTTTCTAGCAAGCTAGAGAGGCCTTCGAGGAAATTCACAAGTTGCAGCAATATGGAAAATGGTCCCCATATGTACATGTTGGTGTATTTGGCAGGAGTGAAATAATAGAAACTTCGAAAACCACGAGAGAACGATGGAGGAGCTGAAAATTTTTTTCTTTAAAACATTGCTTTCTTGGGTGGGGGGCCATTGCTTGTAACGGACTTAATGTCCATGATTTTCTACTTTCAATTGTAAACCATAGCTAGGTACATGTATACTACCTGTATACTTAGGCTTTGCCTATTCTTATGACTAAAACTTCTTGATTACTGATATAAAAAAAAAAAATCATTATAACCTAGCTTATAATCCACACAATGTCCGGGCTTACATATTTTTAATTTTAATTTTTTATTTTTGATCAAATGGAAAATGATGGTTTTGAGATCTCTAAATATTCATACTATAATAGTTCTATCTTTCATTTCCATAAAGACTCTCTAAGGCTTCCTATAATTTATTTACCTAAAAAAATCACATCGTAAATAATTTTACTTGTAATTGTTAATACTAGACATTGACTAAAGTCTAAAATTATATAACACACTTTTATCAACTAAAATCATAGGAAAGTATTGAATGAGTTTTAGCACTGTTAACCACAAAACAATGTTATATACATACAGAAATATGTTAGAAATAAAATGATATAATAAATTACCGTAGCTATATATTTGAGGAAATGAATTAAAAGTTCAAATAGATCATAATAGATTCTTTTTTTTTTTTTTTTGTTCAACCCAAACTAAAACAGATTCACCGTAACCTTAACTTAGCCCTATTGGAGCATAAACCTGTATCTAACTTGGGCTTTTCTTAACCCCAAGGGGTTGGCCCAAGTGGTGATGGCCTTGGTCTTGGGGTATCACTCACTTCAAGGTCCAAGGTTCAATACCTCATGGGTGCAAACAATCCTTTGGGGCTACACTCCCAGGTGAAAAGCCAACGATTTAACCAGTTTCATGTAGGGTAACTTCTGAGGGTGCAATGCACGAGACCTGGATTTACTCTGCAGGAGTAGGTCCGAAGGGCCCTGCCTTGGAGAGGTTTCCCGACATTAAAAAAAAAAAAAAAACTTGGGCTTTCTTGGTTGTTACATAACAAGCATTCAACATAAATTAATTAATCAATTTATCATGTTTTCAAGATAAAAGAACATTAATATTTTTTTTATTAGTATAAAAGAACATTAATATGGTTGTATACTAAATAAGAAGAGGGATAACAATGCAAAAGATGACGTACGATTCATTCTCACTAATCTGTCCATCAAATGATGATTTCAGCATCACAATGTTTGACTTGGGATATTTCTCCAAAACCTAAATTACACAGGTTGCAATGAGTAGATTCTAGTAATATCCACAAATATAGGAATGAAAAACAAAACTTACCTTCACCGTATCGTCATTTGTTTTGATTGTGTTCATAAGAAGCAAAGGAATATTGCATCCGTAATTGGAGTTGAGAGACTACAAACAATTAAAACATGAGGATATGTTCAAACCATGACAAAAGATGAGGCAAAAAGAGCCAAACACTGAGTCACTGACCTCAATTCTATTAACAATCATGTCGAGAAGTGTCATCCCATTACAAATTTCAACTGCAGACCTACGAAAAAAATATGACAATAATAGGAAATTTATAAATTCAATAGCGGACTTGCAAAGAATGATTCCATGAAAAAGCTACAACAAAACCATAAATAAGGCACATTAAGTCCACAGGCACAAATAAACCTCCACTTTTGAAATGCTATTAACTATGTGCATCATGCTGTAGGGAAAAAAAAAAGGTTGGCACGCTCTATGAATATACAGACAAGCTACAAGCATAGCCTACTAAACAAGTTGTCCTATTTTTAATTCATAACACATTTGCCAATTATCATAATAATTATGGCGATTCTGCAATGATTCAAGCCCATATCTGTATTTTAGGTAAAGATTTTAAGTTTTCCACAAAATTCAAGCATGCTTCATTAGAGAACTTTATGATCTTGAAAAACTAGAAAATTATTGGAAGAAGCTGGATTGTGTTATTCTATGGTCATGTGGTTATATGATTGAGGTATAAGTTATAGATAAAACAAAATTAAGGACCGCAATGTTGGTTTCTTTAAATGATTATCAACACATGAGCCTATACATGAAAAATAGTGGGGAGGGGCAGATAAGTCCCAACTATACCCATAAGCCGAAGCTGCTGAACAATTTCGGGTAACAACAGATCTCTTTTGATAGGTTGGGTAAAGACAGATGGCAGATCTAGGAAACATCACAATGAAATTTCAGGGATGACAAAAAGACTAACTGAAAGTAAAGAAAAAATATACATACAATGCAATAATCATGCTAAGACCTTTTTCTCATACAGAACCCTTGACCATTCAATTTAGAGATAAATACTTTAAAAGAAAAAGACGGACATATAGAGTCAAGGAAGGATGTGACTTGTCAATAACCAATAATTCACGTGGCCATACAACAAGAAGAATGAATCACCACAATAACTTCTCATGGTTTCAACTTCAAGATAAGCAATTGTAATGTTTAAAAACTATAAAAGATGACCAATCCATTCCATGATTTTTAAGTCCACAGGTGAAACCCTCAACATATGCAATTCTAATTATATTGGCAAGAATTCATATCAATAAGAATGCCTGCCACACAACTGAATGGACTACTGTGATTGAATCTTTGTCCATTCATTAGAGGAGTCCACCTCATCAAAGATAAGGATATCGAAGCATCAAATGTTTCATTAAGTAATATGGTCTTACTTAGGGCCATCAAAACCCATCTCGGTACCCAAAGCTCCATTGAACTTCAACACAACGAGTTTATCCAAAAGCTCCTTAATTTCATCTCTATCTACATGGACAAAATAACTTCGTTAAAAGGTATACTGAGCAGCTGAGCTCATTAGCTTTTACATGGACTACAAATACTAGAAAAATGACACGTGCACGAAGGCATTACCTCTGGAAATCGGAGCCAGGCTCTCCCAAGGAACAACTAGCACTTCATCCCTAGAAAATTCGACATTCCCGCTCTTGCCCTCCTCAATGCGTTTCACTGCCTCACTGTCAGAGCCACAATTTAGGACCCACACAAACCAAAAAACTCATAATTTGTTTCAAAAAGTGAAACACAAAAAGAGTGGGATAAAAAGAACTTAAACACGAACTAATTATGATAAGATTCATCTATACCCGTTTTCTTTCTTGGAAGGATGATCAGCCCTAGTAGAATCTTCTTTTGGCGTGCTGCCTAACCTCTTCTGCTCCAACAGAAAAGTCTTGGTGATCAAATTACAGAACAAATACACAAACTGCACGGAATCATTGGCAGGAACCGGGTAGGCGATACGCTTGTAAATATCGAGCGGCATGGTGGAGTCCACGAGCGCCACGACCGGAATCTGCAGCTTATCGGCCTCCAAGACCACCGAAGATTTCCTCTCGGTGTCGAGGATGACAACGCAATCAGGAAGCTGCGGAGGCGCGAAGCAGAGCTTCTTGTTGCGAGAGCGGAACTTCTTGGGGCTACGACTGTTGGTGAGGAACCCACCAGTTCGCCAGAGCGAGTTCTGGTTGGGGTTGTAGAGCTCGATCTTCTTGGTCATCTGGTCGAAGATCTCGTCGAACAGCGGGTTGGTGTTCACGAACATGAAACGGGCCTTCTGGCGGGCCAGGGAGCCGATGAATGCGCAGGCATTGCGGAGGGAGGGATCAGGGTTTTGTCGGAGTCGATGATGGCCATGCCGTTGCGGATGCCGTAAGTGTAGACCTTGAAGTGGTCGACGGCAACGCGCCGACCCATGTGAGCATTCGTGCTCAGAAGCTTCTGGATCACAACAGAGTGGATTGTCATTGCTCACTCAGATTATCACATCGGAGTGGAGAATGCAGGGGTTTAGGGTTTATGGCCGCAAACGTTAACTCTGGAAATGGAAACCGGAGACGACAATACTTGTAAACGACCCGCGAATCCACACGGGTTAACCACACCCGAAATTAGTGGTTTGAATTTAATATAGATTAACTTGAACGAGTTAATTCGACAAGTTAAAATTAATAAATCGATCAATCGAATAAATAATATTTTTAAATTTTATAAATATTTAGTATTAATTTAAGGGTGTAAATTCAAACCGAAAAACTGATTCAAACCGGACCAATTTTCCTGGTTTTGAACCGTCTAGGACCGAATCGGTTCTTAGAATGTGAAAACCGGTCTGGACTAATCTGGTTCCGGTTTTAGAATTTTCCGAACCAGACCAGTTAATAAAAAATATATATAAAAAATAATATTTGTATTATTGTATATATAAGTTTTATACAAAATATTTTATATATATATTAATATATATAAGTTTTATATATTATGTATAATTATAAATTTTTATGTGAAATTTTTATGTATAACATATATAATTATATATATTCATATATGAAATAATTTCTTATTATAAATTATAAATTATTACATAAAATGTTAATACTAATATATAAGTTTATAACTAATACTAATAGTCTAATATAGACTAATGACTATAGTTATACTTATAATTAATATTACAAGTTTTTACTAAAAGTTTATAACTAATACTAATATTAAATATATAGTTTATAACTAATACTAATATATAACTTATAACTATACCATTAGTCTAATATTAATACTATTATACAGTCTAATATATTATTTAGCTATACTAATATATAAGTCTATAACTATTTAACTAATACTAATAGTCTAATATAGACTATAGTTATATTTATACTAATATAGCTATATTAAATCACTAAACGCTTATAACTAATACTAATATATAGTTTATAACTAATACTAATATATAAGTCTATAACTATTTAACTAATACTAATAATCTAATATAGACTATAGTTATAATTATACTAATATAGCTATACTAAATCACTAAAAGTTTATAACTAATACTAATATATAGTTTATAACTAATACTAATATATAACTATACTAATAGGCTAATATTAATACTATTATATAGTCTAATATATTATATAGTTATACTAATATGCAAGTCTATAACTATTTAACTAATAGTCTAATACTAATAGTTTAATATAGACTATAGACTATAGTTATACCAAATCACCATAACTAATACTAATATATAACTATACTAGTAGGTTAATATTAATACTATTATATAGTCTAATATATTATATAACTATACTAATATATAAGTCTATAACTATTTATCTAATACTAATAGTTTAATATAGACTATAGACTATAGTTATACTTCTAATATAGTTATATTAAATCACTATAACTAATACTAATATATAACTATACTAGTAGGCTAATATTAATACTATTATATAGTCTAATATATTATATAGCTATACTAATATATGTCTATAACTATTTAACTAATATTAGTAGTTTAATATAGACTATAGTTATAGTTATATTAATATTGTTATACCAAATCACCATAACTAATATTAATATATAACTATTCTAATAGGTTAATATTAATACTATTATATAGTCTAATATATTATATAGTTATACTAATATATAAGTCTATAACTATTTATCTAATATTAATAGTTTAATATAGACTATAGACTATAGTTATAGTTATACTAATATAGTTATACTAAATCACTATAACTAATACTAATATATAACTATACTAATAGGCTAATATTAATACTATTAGACTATGGTATATTAAATGTATTACAAATATATATATATATATATATATAGTATAATATATAATATATTTGACTATAGTATATTAAATGTATTACAAATATATATATATAGTTATATTAAATCACTATAATCACTACAGTCTATTAAATGTATTCCAAATATATATAAATTTTAATTATCATTTTAAAAAAAAAACACATTGAAAAGAATCAAATATTAATTAAATAAGTAAAGGCCAAACAGCCGTTTTCGGCTAAAACTAAATCCTAAATCGTGTCTTTTTCATGTTTTGTCTTTCCGCCTCTCGTCTCTCACTTCTCAGATTTGGGACTACACACTGCCACTGTACTCTACTCTCGCCTCTCACTCTCTCCGCTCTTGTGCCATCGTGCGCTCAGTGGCTCACTCTCTCGTGACTCGTCTGTGACTCTTCCTCCGCCTCAACTCAGTGAGAAGTCCCTCGTCTTTCACGCTCTCGTCTCTCGCTCTCAGTCTCAACTCTCCCGCCTCTCACTCTCTCGTCTCTCAACTCTCCTGCCTCTCACAACTCAACTCTCCCGTGTCTCACTCTCTCATCTCTCAACTCTCTCGTCTGTCGTTTCTCAATCTCTCTTCTCTCAACTCTCTCGACCCCTGTCTCTCTGTCGATCTGCCCCCATGGTAAGTTTTTTTTTTTTTTTGAAATTACATACTAAGATTTTTGTGAGTGAGTTTTGTGATATTATGGTTTTTGTGATAATGAGATTTTTGTGAATCTGTGACTGTGATTGCTGATTGGATTTTCAGTTTTGTGATATTAGGATTTTTGAATTCGAAATTTAGGATTTTTTTGTAATTGTGTTTATTATTGTGTTTGTGATATTAGGATTTTTGTGATTGAGTTTTGTGATATTAGGGTTTTTGTGATTTGGTTTTGTGATATTGAGATTTTTGTGAATCTGTGACTGTGATTGCCGATTGGATTTTCAGTTTTGTGATATTAGGGTTTTTGAATCCGAAATTTAGGATTTTTTGTAATTGTATTTATTATTGTGTTTGTGATATTAGAGTTTTGTGATTGGGTTTGTGAAATTGATTAGAATGTAGGGTTTTCAGTTTTGTGATATTAGGGTTTTGTGATTGGGTTTTGTGATATTAGGATTTTGTGATTGGGTTTTTTTTTTTCCAGTTTTTGTAATAGTTATATTTATAAGTTTGTAGGCTTGTAGCATATTTTTATTAGTAAACAATTTTTTGGAAAGCAGTTTTTACTAAAACAGATTTTAGTTAATTAAATTTTTTGTAGTAAAGCAAATTTTTTATTGATGTAGTTTTTAGTAAAGCAGATTTTTTTAGTAAAAGTTAAAACATATTTTTTTTTAATAAAAGTATAAAATAGATTTTTTTAAATAAGTTTTTTTTTTTATAAACAAATTTTTAATGACAAACTGTGAAACTTACATTTTAAAAAAACTGAAAAACCGGACCAAACCGAACCAAAAACGGGTAAAACCGGAAGTACCAGTTTAAGAGGGTAACCGGTGCATAATCGGTTTTGGAAAATATAAAACCGGTACATACCGGTTCTATCCTAAATTTTGTCCAAAACCGGATCGGACCGGACCGGTTGTACACCTAAGTATTATTTATCTTTTTTATTATTAAGAACATGTGATACTAATACTATTATTTGATTACATTATATCTCAAACTATTAAGGTCTCGTTTAGATATAAGAAATGTTTCATTTCATCTCATCTCATCCCATCATTAAAATTTTTTCAAATTTTTACACAAAATATAATAAACAATTCAATTTTTTTAAATTCTAAAATAATAATAATATTAAAATATTATATTTTAACAATATTTTATTCAAATTTTCAACTTTCATCTCAACTCACTATCCAAAAAACACCTAAATCTTTTATTAATATTATTATATATTATTAGTTTGGATATTAATAATAAAATATTTTGCCATGAATCTAATTGTAATTGTAAATTGTTTATATACTTAACCTTATATTATATATGATATTATATAACTTCGAAGGGTAGGCTCAAGTGGTAAAGACATTGACTTGAGAATATGCTCCCACATGTTTAAGGTTTAAATCCTCTTGGGTGCAAATAATCTCTAGGGGTCATTGGACTGGAGGATTTTTTTCTTGAATTACCCAATATGCATTTGCAGGAAACTCCTTGTCGAAGGCCTGTGCACCCCCAGGATTAGTTGGGACCCTGTTCCTGAACACCGGGTGCCAATAAAAAAAATATTATATATATATGTATTTTGAAAGAAATGATTTTCATTGATCAAGAAACGATTACATCATACATGAAAGAGTCCCATTGGACTATGTTTAAAACCTCTAGAGGACCCTCCTCTAACTAGTTGGTTTCCATATCATTCCTAATAGCCAATTTTGTTGTTGTGTGGGTAGCTTTGTTTGCTGATGTGTAAGCAAAATTGTGACGCCATGCTTGATTGTACTTCATCATTTGTTGCATATCCTTTATCACTTGCCCCAACTATGAGTTATCCACTCGTTTGGAGTTAACTGCATCAACAACAAGCTTAGCATCCCCTTCAAAACAGACTTGGTTAAAACCAAGTTCAGAACACAATTCCATAGCTCTGAGGAGGGCAGTACTTTCGACTTGGAGAGCTGATGAGATATGATCCTTATAGAATGTCAAGGCTGCTTGTACACTGCCATCTGAATCTCTGATCACTACACCCCCTCCTCCCATACACTCTTTCTCTTTGTCGAAAGCAGCATCAAAATTGGCTTTGACATATGGCCACACAGGGGGTTCCCATCTTGGAATTGAAGTTCTCTCTTGAGTGCCTACAGCACACTTGGACCTCTCCTTGTTATTTTCTTTAAAAAGAGATAAATCAGATCGAGCCCTTATACTAATGGACTCAAGTTTGGAAAACTGATTCTGAAAAATGAAGGCATTTCTCCTTACCCATATCTGGTAGAACATTACTGATACCAATTCCACGATCTCCTTACTCAGCTTTAGTCTCATTTCATTCCATAGGGAATGGAAATCAGAAAATTGCCCCTTCCATTTACTGAGCAAGTTGTTCTCTCCACTCCACACATCTGCTGCAGCAGGGCATTTCCACAGAACATGGACTGTTGTCTCACTATCCCTTAAACAGACTAGGCATATGTTGTTCTCAATAATGTTCTTCCTATTAAGATTGTCTTTTGTAGGAAGAATATTATTAGGACACTTCTACATGAACAATTTGACATTGCCTGGGACCTCTAGCTGCCAAACTTCTTTCCATACCCCATTTTCCCCTCCCCTTGTCGAGGCTTCTTTTGCCATTCTATGCAGCCTTTTAGTCTCCATGTAATAGGCACTTTTAATGGTAAATCCACCTTTTCCTGATCCTATTCATATCAATCTATCACAGGCTCTTCTCTTACTAATAGGTAGGGAGTAGATGATCTTTGCCTCATTTTCATTAAACACTGCCTTCACCAAGTCTTTCTTCCACTCACAATTGTCTTCCTCTATCAATGTGGCAACTTTGGCCTCGGGATCAAAGGTATTTATTGGAGTTTGAATCGGATAGGTCACTGGGCTGGGAAGCCATTTGCCCTTCCAAATTTTTATGTTAGTGCCATCTCCAACTCTCCAAACAGATCCTTCTTTGATCAGGTACAAAGTTAGACCAGAGACTTCTCCATATAAAAGAAGGGGTACCCCTTAGTTTTGCCTCCAACGAATTGCCATTTTGGAAGTATTTATGTTTGAACACCAAGGAGACCAAAGAGTTTGGTTCTTTGATCATCCTTCAGCATTGCTTTTCTAGAAGAGCCTTGTTGAAACTGTTGAGGTCCCTAAACCCCAGGCCTCCCTGGTTCTTGACTATCCCCATTGCCCTCCATGATTTCCAGTGAATTCCTCTCCATTTCTTTGAGGAGAAGTCCAGGCAGTTTGAATACACTCATAATATAAGCTGGGATTGCCTGAAGTACACTCTTGATGAGGATCTCTTTCCCTGCAGAAGATACGAATTTAGTGTTCCAACTATTGATTCTTATCCATGTCCTCTCCTTTAAAGACTTGAAAGTGTTATACTTTGACCTTCCAACTACAGTTGGGAGGTCTAGATATCGATTATAATCATTACACCTTGCCCCATTCACTTGCTGCAAAATGAATTCATTTGCCTCCATTCTAGAATTGGATTTAAAGAAAAGATTGGTTTTCTCTTTGTTCAGAGTTTGTCCAGAAGCACTCTCATATAAAACAAGAAGATCTCGGATTTGATACCACTCAATTAATTTGGCTCTACAGAAAATTACACAGTCATCAGCAAAAAGGAGGTGGTTTATCCTCAAACCACCCCTTGAGACAGCAGTACCCTTGATCAAACCCTTGGATTCTGCATTATAAAGCAGAGAACTAAAGCCTTCAGCACAAATAAGGAACAGTTATGGAGACAAAGGTTCTCCTTGGCGCAAACCTCTAGATGGCAAAAGGACCTCACCAACTTCACCATTAGTAAGGACAACATAAGAAACTGACCTAACACACTCCATCACGAGGTCAGTCCATTTCTTTCCAAAACCCATCTTAAGCATAAGATTTTCCAAGAAACTCCACTCCACTCTATCGTAAGCTTTTGACATGTCTAACTTGATAGCCATAGTGCCTTCCTTACCCTTCTGTTTTAATTTCATAGAATGGAGTAGCTCATAAGCCACCATAATGTTATCCGAGATTAGCCTGTTGGGAATGAATGCACTCTGGTTCCAAGATATCACCATGTCCAACACCCCTTTCATTCTATTGGCCAATACAATTTTTAATTGTGTTAAAAATTAAATATACAAATATACAAATCAACCCAATCTATTTATATGAAACGTGTGAAGTGGATTAAACGAGTTGAAACAGGTTAAATTGGTCGTGTGCAAGTAAACCAAATCGTGAGGACCTCGCCAATGCAATAGGACAGACCACCAATAGAGTTGAGTGAAAGGAAAAGATGAGAAATCACTTCATTAGTTTGGTGAAAAATAGCCACAGGTGCTGCAAAGTGCCGCTAGAGTAGCATATGAGCAAGCAACACCATGTAAAAAGCCTGATTGACATGTCTTGGCACAAGCTGATAAAGGACTTTTCACCTTATGGTAGAAGAGCTAGAAAAGCAGCCAAACATACAAGGGCAAAGAACGAGTGCAAGGCGAGCAACGATTGAGGACAAGACCCTTGCTAACACACACGAGCCTTCCAAGACTACTAGAAAACGCTCAGAAAATGGCAGATTCATACGCAATAGCCCACACTCCAGCTGAAGAGTCATATTAGGAGTGAGTTTGTTGAAAGGATTGCAACTTAGCAGATCATATCATTCGAACCCAGAGGTATGGTCTAATGCCACATGGGAGACATTTAGTCAAAAAGAGACTGTGATTGGGCATAAGGCAGGCCGCAAAGATGTGTAGACCATACATTGTCAGTCTGTCTCTATCATCATGCAGGAGGAAGATTGAGACTAAACGACTCATATACAGTCACATCTGGAGTGAGAAGAACACCTGACACACCCATGCTATAAAAGGTTTAGGACAAAAGCAAAAATCTCACTTTTGAGATCGTAAGCACCTGAAAGCCCTTGGAGTCTAATTCTTCAGAGGAAGCCAGAGACTTCAGAGCAGACAAGGAGAGGATGTTATGGAATTTTGGCTCATTCATATTTTCACTTTCTGACCATGCATAATCTCCCCCTTTCAAACCATGAAGTAATAAATGTTTCACTATTATGTTTACAAATATTTCACTTCGTGTTTATGAGTTTTGAATGCACTTGTTTTGGTGAAATCTTTGTGTGAGTATCTATATCCCCGTGTGAATAATCACATCGTGTGTCAATCATCATGGAACGGGATGGAGAATTCTCTGAACCATTCCAGCAAGCCTCGTGATAGACAGGATAAGAAATCCCCTGACATATCATGTGCTGGTGTCTTAGAGTTGGTTGACCGGGTAGACATTTTCCCAGTGCAACATATAAATCTTTGTGTGAGAATTGACTTGTGTTGGGGTATAGGTGAGTTGACTTGCACCATGTTGGTCGGGTGGGATAGATTCTCCAATTTCCAATGGTGGAGTGACTCATCCCCTATTGGCCTATTAGGAGACATATGTATGTGTGATGAATATCTATGTAATGATTGTGAACTTTTGTGTGACTGGTGTTATGGGTGAGAAAATGGTGATTCCTTACCTCAGCGACATGCATAATTACGTATATATGTATTGAGTCTTATGATAAATGATTATATAAATGTATTTTACCGGGAGGGTGATTCCTTCTTGTGTTTTCGAATACATGTGGTATTGCCTGATAGGGTGATTCCTCACCACGCACTAACACATGCATTCACCCTTGTTTTTTGACTACATAAAATTATTCATTGCATATTCATGAACATTGTTTCTCATTAGCGGTCTTGTCATAGATGTCTAACCTGCCTTTGGTTTCAGTATCAGAATCATAAACTTTGATACAGAGGTAGATCCAAGAGTAATACCCGAGGAGAAAGAGCCAACCCAACCTGAGCAGTAGGCGAGTAGACCCATTTCCTGTTGTAGGGTTGGTTAGCTGAGGGAGATGATATTTGTAATTGTTAGGCAAGCGAACATTTACGTTCGATCAGCCTTATTTTGGAGATACAATTGAACAACTGCTTATGTATATAAATATTTAAGAAATGATGTGACATTGCGGATAGCATGAGAACGAAATTATGGTTTCTTTTAGATTTTTTATATTATATCGTTTAAACTTTAGACTAAACCCTTATCTTTATGCGGTGAATCGTTTAACTTTTCCTTACATGTACACATCCTAACGAATGCTTCACACCTATCCCGATTTAAACATTGGGTGTTATTGTATGGTTCGTACCCTTGGCATCACAGATCTTGGCCAAGTCCTTTACCGAGAAACAAGGCGCCACAACTTAGTATCAGTGAGTATATAAATCCACATTGTCACATAAGGAGAGTACCAGAAATATAGGATTGATTTTTAGTATCATAAGATTGAATTTTCGAACATGGTAGGCTTAAACTATGTTTAGAGAGTAGAAGTTGAGTTTGGATGTGATAAGTTTGGGTTATGTGCCAAATTCTAAGCATGGTGCGATTGATAGTTCCACAAGGGACAATCACCAGTGGAAGGGAGGGATAGCAAATTAGTAAGGGCACTTAATCGTATTTCGGACATACTGCAGCAATAGCACGAGCTTTATTTGGAGATCCAGCAAGTTAACTCCCCTAGGGAGGAACAACAAGATTGTTCATACTTGTGTGATTTTGCTTTCTGTTACCTGGGATTTTTAGTAACGAGGAACTAATGAAAGCAGAATGGTAGATTACAGATATTGAAAGGACTTTTGAGGTAAGTGGGTGCACCAAAAGTAAAAAATTCTTGTGCGCGAACTACTTGCTCCAAGGAGAAGTGGCATTATGGTTGGGTGCTAAGAGACAACTCCTTACCATGGAATTGGGAGGAGCCATAGAAACGATCTCACGGGAACGATTTAAAAATTAATTAAATGATCATTACTTTCCCGCCATTGTAAGATAGTAGAAGTCGAAGGACTTCGCTAACTTGGTTCAAGAGAATATGCCTGTGGATCAATATGCTACGAAGATTATGGAGCTAGGGAGGTTTGCCCCACAGCTCATTTCTATCGAGAGCATGAGAGCGGAACGATTTCAGGATAGGCTTCAGAAACAAATTAGGACTCAAGTAGTTTGCCTAGAGATTTCCATAAACCAGTGCACACTATAGTTGAGCAAGAGCAACACAATGCATTAGCCATGCCCATAACTTTAAGAGGAGGACATTTACCGGCGAGGGAAGCAGTTTGGCCGTCCCTAAGAAATTTAGATCTAGAACAGGTGGATGACTGCCAACTACCCCCGAAGTGCGTATGGGAGGGAGAATACTCGTATGCTATAGTTGTCATAGGGTTCACGAAGGAGAGTGTTGTTAAATCTCAGCCTTGTGTTATCGTTGTAATTGGACAAGACACTATGACGAGGACTGCCCCTAGGCAATGCTGATGCGATGAGCAGGATATGATGGAGGACGTGGAGATCATAGATAGGTTGTGCAAGTGAGAGTTTATGCCCTCACTCCTTGAGAAGTCGACAAAGGCGCCCTAAAGACCTAGGAAGTAGGTGTCACCACAAGTATGGGGCATCAACCCGCGATTAATTAGTTGTATTCATAAGAGTGTAAAATAAGTAGTAAGCTAGTTATTCATTTCAGGGTGAGTTAGATATCGCATTTCTACTCGAGTGCACTATTTGACGCACATGTGTCCCACTCATTTGTGTCCGCTACATTCGCCATACTAGTTAGCCTACAGTCAAGATCGATGTGGCAAGGAGTCTTAGTATCATTGTCCAATGGAGGAACGGTGCTTTGCACCAAGATCGCCTTAAGATGTCCTTTAGTGACGAATGGAATTGTTAGGGAAGCATATCTCATAATGTTTGATTCATTGGGATTTAATATTATTCTAGGCATGGACTTGTTGTTTAGTCACTTCGCAATTAATAGATTGCTGGCAAAGGATTGTAACTTTTAGGTGCCATTTGGATAGTGAGTTGAGATGAGATTTGTTGAGATAAAAGTTGAAAGTTGAATAAAATATTATGATAATATTATTATTGTTTTAGAAATTGAAAAGGTTGAATTATTTATTATATTTTATGTGAAAATTTAGAAAAATTATAATTATGAGATGAGATGAAACACTTTTACTATACAAACATGACCTTAGCGTGCCTAGAAGTAAGGATAGGGCTTTTCGAGGAAGTATGTTGAGATCGATGTCGAGAATGATTTTCTCACTGCAAGCCAAGAAAGAGTTAGTGAACGGTGTCGAGGCCTACCTAATGCTTGTAGTGCTTGCGGAGAAATAGCCTAAGGAGATAGAGAGTATACCCGTAGTAAGAGAATTCTCGGAAGTGTTCGGAGAACTATGAGGACTACGCCCTCCTAGGGAAGTCGAGTTCTAAATTGAGTTGGAACAAGAAATAGTTCCAGCGCCTAAGTCACCTTATAGAAATGGCTCCAACTGAGTTGAGAGAGTTAAAGAGCCAATTGTAGGAATTATTGGCAAAGGGATTTATCAGGCTTGGTATATCACTTTAGGAGCACCGGTGTTATTTATTAAGAAGAAGGACAGAACCCTTAAAATGTGTATCGATTATCGGAAGCTGAATAAGATAACTATTAAGAATATATATCCATTATCAAGGATAGGTGATTTATTCGATTAATTGTAGGGAGGTACGGTATTTTCTAGGATTTATCTTAGGATAGGATATCACTAGTTGAGGATTAAGGAAGACGACATACCAAAGACAACCTTTCGAACAAAGTATGGCCATTTTGAGTTCATGGTGATGCCTTTCAGGTTAGCTAACGACCCGAAAAATTTCATGGACATTATGAATAAGGTGTTCCAGTCGTTCTTGGATTTATTTGTTGTAGTATTCATAGATGATATACTAGTATATTCGGGGAATGCAAAGGAGCCTGAGGACTATTTGAGATTGGTATTGGGAACACTTAAGGACAACAGATTGTTAGCCTAACTCAATAACTGTGAGTTTAAACTAGAGGAGGTGAATTTCTCGATCATGTGATATCCAAGGAAGGAGTCACTATTGACTCAAGTAAGATCGAGGCAGTGCTTGAGTGGACACGTGTGATGCCCCTAGGTTTTGCTTGGGATTTGGTGGACTCTAAAGCATCGAGATATGCAACACAAGGTTACATGTCCTTATTCATGATAGATAAAGATGTAATGCACCTAGCATGCATATAACAATATTCAATATTCGCAGTAGATAATTATTTTTCTTTAAGTAATACTATGTACTAGAAGTAATATATATCCTAAACAAATAAACTTAATAGACATTCAAAAGTTTCAGTGTATGTCCAAAAGAGCTGTAACATCACGAGTACTGGAGATAGTGCTCCTTAAGAACATGCAAAGACTAATATAATATACTAGGCTAGTCCTTCGAGTAGTTCGCGCAACTCGGCCAAGGAAGCTGAAATACTATTGATAAAACGAAGCATCAAAACGATGAGCTCCACGTCATTGCGTTGTTGCCTAATTGACCTTCTCTAGTTGACCCTGTATTGAGTTTTCTGATCTTGGCGCAGGATCTACCATTATGGGGCTTAAAACTAAACATGAATTTGGAATCTTGTTCCCATAATAACTACTTAATTAAACATGAACTTTGGATGCTACACAGGTCTCCTTGAGCTATGTGCCCCTACCGATACCGCATCACATCACAAATATCTACACCGACTGTAAGTATGTTAACATATACATCACACTACGGGTATCTGCACCAGTTGCGAGTACGTCATGTACGCATCTTGTGACAAGTATCTGCACCTGCATGAGTTCGTATAACATGAAATTGAAGTGTGGTTTGGCACCATCAGCGTTGGTGCCTAACTTCGCTCCAACGACTACTTAGGCCTTATTCGAAGCCTATTGATGGTACTTTGTCAACCTATGAAATTTCACACCAGCTTAGACACTCCAACATGAACAATGGAGTTCTACTAGGATATTGCATCATCGAAGCACTTGTGGTTGTGATAAACATAAAAGACTCAATAAACTGGAAAAACTTCTTTCATGACGAACTCCATACTCGTGACATAACATGGCGTGAAATAAAATGACAGAAGGCCTGACATGACTTGTGAGCACTATGACATAACGTGGTGTGCAAAACATGACATGGCGTAATATGACATATAACAAATAATTTTGAACTTGAAAATAAAGCATGGCATGATGTAATATAACATGTAACAGATAATTTCGTGCTTGAAAATAAAATATGGTATAACATAACTTAACATATAAATATATATATATATATATATATATATATATATATAACACCTAACCAACATGAATGATGGTTTCTTACCACCATACACACGTAGATACCCTAAAAGTAATGTAATGACCCGGCCTAATAATTCTATAATTTTTATTGGGCCTAAATTATTTTTTTTGTAATGGGCCAAATAAGCCCAAACCGTGAGATCTTGTATCAGACTCCAGGTTCTACACGATTCACGTCCATTGTTTTTCACTGCATGCACGGCTTCATCACGTCCTCTTCCTCCACATGCACGTTTATTCCTCCGCATGCATGTCTAGCCTTCTTACTCGATACATGTCTCTATCCCTGGGGTTTATTTTGGCATTCTCTATTACCTATATATATATATATATATACGTATATGTATATGTATATACGGTTAGATCTCTTGCATGAAGGAACCTCACGCCGCAGACCGAGAACCATTTTGAGCCTTTGCCCAGCCCACACTCAGCCCCTCTGCCCAGAGCACGCTGACGCCATCGTCGACCACCTCAAGGGACGACGAACCCACTCCTCGGACAACACAGTAAGCCTCACCATGCGCCACCATCTTCATGGACTCATCATGGTAAGCCTCTGTTTTCCACTTCCGAAACAGAGCAGTCACGTCTCTTTCACCCTGAGCCACTTGCTTAACCGGAGTCCACCACAGAAGACGTCGGAGCACCACCACCACTTTCAATTCACGCCGGTGCCAGCTCATGGACCACCACTGCCAAGAACCAAGTTCAACCATGCTGCGGCATCTTGCACCGTTGACGAATGCCTCGACACAGCCAGTGGCCGTTCCAGTTTGTTCTGCCACCATCCTACGCCAGGGACAACTTAAGCATCACAGAAACTGCCAGTGAAGAGTTTCCGTCACCCTAGGTTCACCGCATGCCACCTCAACCTCGACTGCCTCACGGTGATCTCCTCTCCCTTTGTTATTCTCAGCTAGGCAGCTCTCTCTCTCTCTCTCTCTCTCTCTCTCTCTCTCTCTCTCTCTCTCTCTCTCACTGCATCGCACCACCCTGCTCAGGGGAGCCTCTTGTTGCGCTGTCGTGACCCCCGCTAGCCACCCAGCCGCCGTCACCTCAGTCTCCCTCTTGGTGAGTCCCCTGTTATCGCATGCCTCTCCCATTGCCCTCTGTTTCTCTAGTTTTAATTTACCAAGTGCAGATGTTAAATGAGATCACTTTTATGCCCTTTTTAATCGCTTCCCATCGTATCTTGAAGGAGTGTTTTAAGTATAATTACATTTATAACCTTATGTTTAAGTATATGTTAATTATAAATATTATGACGCCATTTTATTTGAAGCTGAGTTGGGTTTAATATTTCAAGTTGAGTTTAATTTTATTAAATAAATATATTAGTCATAGGCTCATTTTTATAAGAAAGTGTTGAAAGAATTTGAAATATATTTTAAAGTATACTATTGAGCCTAATATTTTGTTAATATTCCTTTATCTATTTAGTAGAATTTTAATAAAATTATTATGTTAATAATATTTAAAAAATATTACTATTTATTAGATTTCTAATAAGATTGAATAATTATGTTAAGAAAGGAAACATATTTTAAGAATTGGGATTTTTATGACTTATTTTTAAAACAGCCCAAGTATTTTTACTAAATTATAATATGTTATTAGTATTTAAATAATTTAAATACCAGGATTTATTGATTATGGTGTTAAACAAAATATTTATTTAACTATCTTTTAGACTGTGAATTTAATTAAGTAGGATATTAGTACATTTTGTTCCTAGACAAATTTAATGATAGTTAACACTGCATTTAGGTGACGAGTTAAGAAAGTGATATTCAAGAAGAAGCGCAGCGAAGTAAGTAATTTGATCACAAATTAGGATCATCACAATTCAGCTTATATATAAGTATTATTCAAGCCAATTCATTGACAACCATTATTTACACACCACTCATGTCATATGCAAACATGTCATCCAACATAGTATACGATCATATCATTCCGCATCATATTCAAATTCAGAAATTATAATTATGTATGTATTATGTTATGCATCTCATGTGTATAAGACATGTAAGCTATCTTAAGTTTAAGTGCAAAATAAGATAAGATCAGTTCATCAGATGACCATTCAGATGTATGGTACCAATGCAGTTCATTTTCAGGGTGATGTGCAAGCCACAGACTCAAACGTGGTTCACCATAGTATACTAAAATACTATCAGCGGCTCCCCTCGTGTCAGCGAGATGTGGGGCGGTGTACAACCTCGCACACAGGGTTAAGTGTGTTGGTCAGTCAGATCAATCAGTTAAATCAGATCAATCAGATAAGTCAAATCAGCCAGTTAATTCAGATAAACCAGTCATGCATAGCATAAACATCCGTATGAACAGTTGTGAATTTAAACTCTCAGCATGAAAGCTTTTATGAAAACCTTATATTTATTATGTTTACGTTGTGATGGATTTCTTGCTGAGTCTTCGACTCGTTTTAGTTTTATTTCATGTTTTTAATCACCCATGTGAGGATGATGAATACTAGCAGGTAGGCTAGGAGTAGAAAGAGGAGTTGATTTAATTTCAGACCTTCTAGAATAAAATTACTTTTATGACATAAATTTTATTCAGATTATTCATTTAATATTTTTTGAAGACATTTTATTAGTCATTTTTCTATAAAATAAATCATAAGTTCATTTATTAAATATGAGATCTCTTGTCGGGTTTATTTTATGAAAAACACGTGACACTCCTAGCCTACGGGAAGAGGGTGTTACAAGTAAGTTAGAGGGTAACTTACAATAATTGAAGCATAATGAATTTAAGCATGAAATAATGGAAACTGTAAGGAGACATTTCTAAATGTTATAAACTCCTCAATAGTATACTCACTGACTCAAAATAAAATTACCATGTTACCAATAACTTAAGAATTTCACATCCTAACTCCAAAACCTACGTAAATGTTTTTTTAAATCCAAATACCTAATTAGAAAAATTTTAAAAACAACATAGATACAAGAACTAAGCATAGGTCGAAACACACTAAGGCTAAAATCTTTATTTTTGTTGCAATTCTTTTAAACTTCCAACTTTCATGTTAAAGCCAAATCAAGCAACATACGAAATCATATCCTATACTTTAATATCATACTAGGACATTAACAAAAAGCAAATCATAAAAACCATAATTTCCTTCATTCTAAAATATTAAGTCTTTTGACCACAAAAAAACAATTTCTTGATGTTCTTGGTCTATCCTTCTTCAAATCAACTCTAAGTTTAAAAAAATATTCTCAACATGTTTATAAATCAATCCTATGGAATAGCATGCTTGAACAAACAAGTCAAAGATCACAAAAATCCCAAAATGTCAACCAATACAATTGGGTTGCACATTTTCTCCAAAATCAAGTACCACATGTTTTGGTCTTTGATCAAACCACTAGATCTGAATTTTTCCATAAAGTAAACCATCAATAAATAAATAAATAAATAAATAAATAAATCATATGCTTCACATTCAAGTCCTAAAAATGATCTAAGTATTAAACTCAAGATCACATGGTAAAAATTAAATAGAAGCACAACACAACATAACCAGTGAGCCTCAAGTTTGTGTTTCAACCGAACCTTAACAAGCATGAAAGTTCATTTCCTCAAGCTCACAACCATAAATCTTCAAAATAAATTTTTAACACATATATCAAAGTCTTAAGAATAACATATCTGAATATTAACACCATAGGAGCATGTTTTCACAACAAAAGATCCAAGCTTACTAAAAATAGAAACTGTTTTTACACCTCAGTTTTCATATCATGCAAAACTCTCAGTAAAAAGGCTCAATATGCAACAAATTTAAGTTCAACTTACATGTTAATATGTTAGCTCTAAACCATAAAAATATCGGATTAAGATCTTATCTAGAACATCATAAAAAAAAAGTACACATTGTCCATATTATCGCCCAATATTACCTTTGCATGCTTAAATAGACATTTCACTAATCCAAAATCCATGAAAAATCACAACAAATATACTATTGGAAACTAGACACAAAGAGGAACAATTTATGTGTAGAGAGTTTTGTGAGAGTCTACCTACAGCATCCTCCACGACGGGAAACTCCCACCCTTCTCTCATTACAAAGAAAAACGACCTGAACCAATCTTTGACACTGGAGAAACGGGACTCCAAGCAGGCAACCCTGTATCTTGGGTGAGAGAGGAAGCTGCACGGATTGCCGCCTAGAATAAGTACCCCTTGCATGAACAGGAACTCTCGGGCAGTCAGGTTTGGGTAACCTTCACCCGCAGGTCCCAAAACCATGTGCCAAACTACGCAGCAACATGGCAAAACCCTCCATGCATTGGGGTGAAGTTGCAACGAAGCCAAGTGGAGAAAGTCTAAAATTTCTCAGACCGAGCGACAGAAAGGAAGTCGCAGTCCATTGGTGAACATCGATGGGTACAGTGCCACCTTTGTGGCAAAATCCTCCGAGTCGACGGTCCCTTTGCGATTCGCCAGTGTCTCAAAGTTAGTGGAGTTTGGCACACCGAAAGAAGATCTGAATGACTTGAAGTTTGCGAAAGTGACTACCGAGGCCCAGTGATACCCTTCAAAGAATTGAGACTCGTCGTGGACCTTGAGTGGATCTAGACACCCAAGAACCCTAGATGGTCCCTCAAAATGGGTTGAATGGGAACCCCGAGAAGCAAATCGTGAGTTGTTCTTGGGCGCCATTGAATGAGGAGGGAAAAGGAGAAAGAAAAGGGTTTGAAGGCGAACGATAAGGAAGTGAATTGAGAAGAATTGAAAAGAGGAAACAAACGAGGGTCACAATGAGAGAGAGAGAGAGAGATAAGAAAGCAAGAAGGTAAAAGCAGCATGAGACTTGGGTTTAAATAGGCAACTGTAGCGATTGGGTTGCTTGGACAAGAAAGTGACATATGACATCAAGAATGAAATGACAAAGTGATAAGTCCCACGATTTCAGCTGCACAAGGGAATGTGGGATCAAGCTGTCAAACACAACCCCTAACATAGGAAAATGGACAGACGCGCATGACAAGCAGCCCACACATTAGATGTCATAAGTGGCCAAAAAAAAGGGGGAAAGAGAAAGTAAGGAAAGAAGATAAAAAACTTCCCACTGTACACATACAATAAGAATTGGAGGGGTAACTCGAATGGATGTTTGCATCCCTTATCGGGTTGGGCCTAAAGGGGAGGAATATTTGCATCCCTCACGGGCTGGGCCAAGTTTATCCTGGAGGTCTAGTGTTCAATAGTATATACTATAGTTGGCCCATGAGTTGTGTAAAGGAGAAGAAGGCCCAAGGTCTGAGTGGAAAACTGATTGGCATGGAAAGATGGGATGCCTCCTACCCTGACACTACCCTACAGAAACACGTTGTACTAGAACCACGCTGCATTTAGGGATCGAATACGACACATGGATAGAGATCACGGCAAAACCTCTTGTCACTAATAGGGCACACAAAAGGTGGTTGTACCCACTCACCTGCCACTAAGGAGTGACTCGAGGAGGCCATTAAAGACAACATCGTGGTATCTTATATGGGATACCAGGGCCTCTAACATGAGATACATAGTACCCTCTTGACAAGCAATATATAAGTTGGACGCCATGTTAGAATTTGAGACTTACATTCTCTTATTGTAATTCTCTCCAAGAAATGAAAAAACTAACTTAGGCATCAGAGATGACCTTTCCACTTTGAGCCTCTCATCTTCTCAATGTTGCAGGTAACTAAGACCAACACCCAGTGTGCGAAACCCGTAGTCAATAGTTTTCATATGAGAATCATAGACTTTGATGTAGAGGTAGATCTAGGAGTAATACCCAAGGAGGAAGAGCTAACCCAGCCCAAGCGATAGGCGAGTAGGTCTATTTCTTGTAGTATGATTGGTCGGTTGTGGAAGTTGTATTTGTAGCTATTAGGTAGGCGACCATTTATGTTCGATCAACCTTATTTTGGAGGTATAACTAATCAACTTGTTACGTGTTTAAATATTTAAGGAATGATGTGACATTGCAGATATCGTGAGAATGAAATTATGGTTTCTTTTAGATTTGTGGCATTATATCATTTAGCTTTTAGACTAAACCCTTGACACCACGAATACTTGTCAGGTCTTTTAACAAGGAACGAGGCGCCACAATAAGGGGCCGTGTCTTGTGTATAGAGTAAAGTATAAAAGAAAATAAAAATGAAAGAAAGTATTTATAGCTTATGAAAAGATATATAATAAAGTTTAGAGTTGGAATTAATTGTAAATTGATTATCAGTTTATGTTTATTGCTTTTATGATTACGTGTGAAATAAATTATGATTTTTATGAATGTGTTTATTTTATTTATTCTTATTTACGCATTAAATTGGCAATGTAAAAACTCGTAGCAATCACATGTCTAATTTATGGTTCTCAAATACTGAGATGTAAATCTCACTATGGTGGTCTACCTGTGGTTTCGTTATTTACCGATAACAAAACTGCATATTTTATGGCGGGGACACTTAACCCCACTCTAGAGGAAGAGGCTATCAACAAGGAGAATCAGCTCGTACAGATGCCTCTTATGTATTTTTGTAAAAAATGTTTGTAATGATGAAACAATATTATCTGGTGCTTATTTTTAAAAACTATTGTATAATTATTTTGTAAGTTAATGAGTTCGTGAGTCTTGGTTTGCTTTCATGACTAAAACCCAAAACTTTGAAACCCTCTCAATTCATAATTACAACTTTCCCAAATTCTCATACAAAATAAAATAAATAATTCAACTTTTTCAAATCTTGAAACAAAAATAATATAAAAATATATATATTTTAACAATATTTTATTCAATTTTTTAACTTTAATTTCAACTCATCTCATCTCATCTCTGAAAACAAACAAGGTGTCCAATGGTAGTTTTGTAATCTTGTACTATAATGGTTTATGGTATATATTTGATGGTTCCTAATTTTATCTCTGGTACAATAATTATATTTAGTTAAAAATGCTTCCGTTTTATTGTTAGAAAAATATATACCTCATTTTTCATAAGTTTTAATGGCGTGACAAAACTGTAACTACGGGTTATGGGTCCGACGCCTCAGTGACCCGGTAAGAATAAAAAAGAAGAAATTGGGAGTGTCGCATATTCTCAACTAGATCATTCCAAAGTGCCTACTCTTGGTCAGTTGTCCTATGTTCTTTTAAAACTTTTTCTCTAACAATATCTAGGTCAGTTATTATTATATTTTTTTTACCTTTTTTTATTAAGTTTTAGATATTTTAGTTAAGCCTAATTCACTTTTCTTTTTATCTAATTTGATTTCTAAAAGCCTTTAAAAGTTTTTTTATTCTTTTTTGTCCTACGCTAGTTTTATTACAGTTTGAAATAGGTTTACCCGACTTTATTTTTGTTTTCTCTTGGTCGTCACATTCTCTCCCCTTAGTAGAAAATTTCAACCTCGATATTCACATTAAAAGCCATTAGAGAATTTATACTTGTATAAATTTATGGGTAATAAGTTTACCTTAACTCTCATCATTATCCTCATCCTAAGAATTCTCATCATTATCCACTTTGGATGTAGTGGTAGTGGTAGTAGATGAGGGTTATGGTGGAGAGTATGGAAAGCTTATATCCTCATCCTAAGGTCGCCTCTCAAGGTGTGACATCTCTCATTTGGGTCGGGAACAATATATGGACTCTCGACTGGGGTCCTAGACGTTAGGAACCTAATGAGATGGAGTTCGAATATATGCAGAAGTTGAAATGAGCAGTTGCCGTGAACTGTTGAAGATGAAATGGTGTCATGCAAGATTGAAGGAATACGGCATATTGGCAAGTTGGAGGATGACTTCGTGCAGATCTCAAATGGCAAAGTCTAGTCGTGTTTAAGTACCTGTGTCTTAAATGTAGTTTTTTAGCATTTGCATTTCTATTGTATCTGTAGGGTTAGTTTAGTAATATGCTTGTTAGTTTGTTAGTGTTGGAAAGGGGAATATGTACTGGGGTGGGAGGAAGACGTAGATCATTCTGGAAATTCTTACAAATGTATTGACTGTTTGGGAGGATTTGGGTTTTGCCTCAAACAACCCAGTGGTTATCAATTTCAATTACAGTTTGAATTCCTTTCATCATCTTCTTGTTAATTCATCATTCTCTATTCATCCATCGCCATCCATACAATCTGCAACAAGGTGTTTAACAAGTGGTATCTAGAGCCAACGATCTGGATATGAAATTAAGTGATGCAAAACTTGAACTCTATTTTCAGAATAATCATCATGCACTCCATGATGAATTATATAGAGATCCTGGAGAAGAGTGCTTACAATGAAGTCTTCAAACGGTAAAAAGTTAAAAATCTTAGTTGAACCTTCCTTCACTATTTATTATGTGAAGCTGAATATTGAATATGCATATGGAAGAAATATATATCCATTAGAGTAGCAAGAATTGAGGCATATAGAAATTCTTTTGAAAGATGATGTTATGTTGATAGAGACGAAGATAATTGAAGATGGGTATCTCCTTCTTGATATGAAGAGTGAAGAATTTAGCTAAAAAAAATTAGAAGAAGAGAAGGAACCAGTTACGGATTCAACTGAAGAAACACAAAAATCCACAATGCATGAGGAAAATGGAGCGAAAGATGAAGATGAAATCATGGGGAAAGGAAAAGAAAAGGCAGTAAAAGTGGAGGAGATAATGGCAGTGCCCACAGTATCTATCCATACAGAAATTCCTCTTTCCACTGTTATAGAAAATTCTTTCGACAACCCCATCATATTGTCTCAACCCTCAGATTTCCCTATCCATATTTCGTGTCTCTCCACCATTAACACAAAGACGAAGCAGTTGATCATCGAGATGCACCCCATCAACAACGTAGATGACTCTAAGAGGCTGATTGATCGCCAATGCAAGGATATTTTTCTATGCCTCGTATGACATCCCCCATGGGAGACCCAAGCCCTCGAGTGGCCTCCTCTCACCGTTGAGTATATTTTGAACTGAAAGGAGCCCCTCGGCCAAGCATATTCGGTCCAGAAGATGAATTTTGGCATCCGTATATTCTCACATCTCAAGCCCACTTTCAATTGAGCCTTCACAGCCAAGGTTTGGGAAGTGGAGTTTATGGAGCGCGACTTAGATTTGACATGGAGGCAGCAGGGTGAGTATGATCTTCAACTGGAAAAGATGAATGTTGACTAAAAAATCATTGGGAACAACTAGGCTAAGGGGCCTTACATCGAAGGTGCAGAGCTCATCCATTTTGTGCTCGATATGGTCCATAAAGAGACTGAGGACTGTGATTACTTGGAAGGATTTCAGATTTGCCCTTCTCTAGGAGGAGGCACTGAATCTGGTGTGATGGTCTAGATCTTCGTGGGCCACTGGTACTGAATCGAGCTCATCTTGGAGAGGCTTAAGAAGAAGGGCTACGAGGTGCTCTTTATGGTTGATGCAATTGATGAGCATGCTGTTGAGAATTTGAAGGAATACAGTGGTAAGATTTATGAAATTCATCTTGGGAGAACAAGAATCGAGCTGTCATTTAAAATAAGAGGGTATGGCTATAGTCACTTGAATGTTTTTTTTATCGAGAGGGGAGGGAAAGAATAGGGCCCAAGCTGTTTGACGAAATGCCTGAAGGGATTTTCTTATCATTGGTTGATATCCTTGGAAGGAGTAAGCATTTTGCTATATTATGGGATTTTCTTATAGAAATGAGAGAGGCTCGTTGTCGTGAGATTAATCCAAAAATTTCTGGGTTGTTTTTAAGGTTTATAGTAGAGCTAATCTTCAGAAAGATGCGATGCAAACAAAAACAGTTACTATTGACTGGCCATACCTCATCTACATTTACCATGTAGTTAAAGAAATAGCATTGAAGCTTGATACAAGAGGTCTCGAATCATCTTTTACATTTTTCAACGCTTGGAACGAGCTTTCCACATCCTTATTGTTTGAGCTCCTGGGCACGGTCAACTTTGATGGATTCCAAAAGAAGGCTACACTTGCTTTTAATTTTAAGGAAAGGATTATGGTAGCTGCGGATTCTTGAGCCAGCATGAGTGGATATATTTCATCTCAATCTATAAGGAAAATAAAAAAATGGGATTTCCATAAGAACTATAAGGTATATCGGTTTATTTTCTCACTAAGGATTGCGAGATGTCTAATTGCACCTCAACTGCTTGATTATAATGTGTTTTTGAATGTGTACGGGAAAATGGGTATGCCTTGGGAAAAAATAAAGAAACAAATAAAAATTTGACGTTGCCGGCATGAAGAGTAATGGGTATGGTTTATTTCAAATTGGGTATTATCCTCTTGAGAACCGAGGTTGGGAAGATAATTGGAATCATTGGCCCTCTTTTCTTTCATTCTCACGAATATGCCATTAGAAATCCATTTAGAAAGAGAAAAAAAAAACATTCATGAATGCAAGACCCAAAGTTGATTGACCTTTTTGGTTATTTTTTTTATGCCTTAGCGGTGGTAACATTGGGTACTGTTGTTTCAGTTTGTCAAAATGTTCCTAGAGCAATGATAGGGTCAATACATGGTTTCTACCCAACAACTTGGCTGTTTATTTTGATAAGAAACTCAATATTAAAGAAGGAACATTGGTCTGGGGTGTTGGTAGCCCATTTCGTCTTCATGAGGATTCAAAAGATCATGTTCTTGGTGTTGCTATGGTATGAAATAAATTTGCTAAAACTTGGAAATACTATTTGATATTGGAACAAATATGTTGGCCCTTGATAGAGGAAAGGAAAAAAAAAAAAACTGTGGAAATGTTGTATAGCAGGTTCACCTTTGCAAGGATTGAAGTATAACGGCACCTTGTGAGCAAAGTGCTATAAAGGGGGAGAATGTTAGGAACCTAACAGGGTGGAGTTCGAAGATATGCAGAGGCTGAAATGAGAAGTTGAAGTGAACTGCTGAAGATGAAATGGTGTCGTGTAGGATTGAAGGAATACAACGTATTGGCAGGCTGGAGGACGACGTCGTGCAGATCTCAAATGACAAATTCTAGTTGTGTTTTTAAGTACCTGTGTCTTAAACACAGTGTTTTAGCATTTGCATTTCTATTGTATCGGTAGGCTCAGTTTAGTAATATGCTTGTTAGTTTGTTAGTGTCAGAAATGGGAATATGTATTGGGGTGGGGTAAGACGTAAATCATTCTGAAAATTATTACAAATGTATTGATTGTTTAGGAGGATTTGGGTCTTGCCTCAAACAACCCAGTGACTATCAATTTCAATTACAATTTGAATTACTTTCATCATCTTCTTGTTAATTCATCATTCTCCATTCATCCATCGCCATCCATACAATCTACAGCAAGGTGTTTAACACTAGACCTCCGAGTTGAGGTAAATGAGGTCTCATATGAGGCTTGTGACTCTACCACCCAGGTCATAGCCTCAGCTACTCAACTAGACCTCTTGTCATTTTGGCCGTTATGCACTCTCTTGCCCTTATCCTTTCCTCCTCTCTTATGGCTCTCGTTAGGTCCTCTTTCTCCAAACAATCCAACCTTCCCTCGTGAGGCAAGGCTGGTCTACTAATTCCTACAACATCTACCACATCCGCCACTTAATGGTGATGTTTGTCAAATTGGGGCATCATTCGCTCCCGCAACTCGACTACTCTCGACATGCTTACTACGAGCTCTTCTCTGAACTTCTGTTAACACTGCTATCTCTCTCTTATTAGTAGTACAATAGGAGGTATTCTAAATTTTTGCAAAACTGTTGGTTGATGGCACGTTTGATTTTCTTGAAAATGTTTGGCTTTTGATAAAATGAAAAGGGTTGCATGCAATCTATTATTTATAGAGGTTGTGATTCCTAGGTTTCAGTTATTTTTAGTAGGATTTCGATTCCTATTTAATTAAAAATTCTTGGCAACCCTATTTTTAGTAGTTTTCTTGTGGTAACAAGATTTTAAAATTGTTTACAGGTCAAGAAAATACAACTCTTCAAGGGTTTTCATTTGAAATTGATGGCTATGACATATTCCTATCAAGTGAGAATTTTTCCAGTGGTGTTTCTAAGAGCAATGGGCATTAACATAGCCAAATGCCTTTGCAATCTAAAATTTGATTAATAATCCTTTAAAATTGTCTCAATTGAAAAGGCAATTGGTTTGCATTTGCCTTAAATACTATAGTAAGTCTCCGAATTTGTATAGTTATTGTTCACCCTCCAATTGATTATGTATGTTATTTTCTCTCTCATCTCTTTTCCTCACACTCAAACTCTCTTCCCTCTTCTCTTGATAGGTTTTATGTATTTTGATGTGTACATTATTAGAAATTATGAAAAGTAAAATAAAACTAGGTCAAAAAAATATAAAAGGAATACATTAATGTGTAGATAAAAAATTTAAAAATGTTAAAAAATAATAATAATTTATTATTATAGCTAATATATATATATTTTAAACTCTGTAGAGGAAATTTTCAACCAGGCTTTGAGTTTGTAGCAAAGTTTTGAGGAAGCAAATGACAAATCTAGGAGTAGTATGAATACTAGATTTAAATGACAACCTCCACCACAAGGTGCTTTTAAACTTAATATCAATAGAGCCATTTTTCATGAACAAGGGTATGCTAGAATTGGCATGATACTTAGGGATTGTGCAGGGAAGATTATCATGACAGTAACAAAAAGAGAGGTAGCAGTTCAAGAATCTTCTGATATGGAATTGTTGGCCATCTTTAGAAAATTACAATTATGTCTACCACTTGGAATACACCATTTGATCATTGAAAGTGATTCTCTCGTAATGGTGAAAGAAGTTCAAGACTTACAACAATCTGATTCATTGTTGGAAAATCTAGTTTTAGATGTACGACAGATTATGCAAAGATTTCAGTATTGCACAATAGAACATGTTTACAGATTTTCAAATGTTGCAGCTCACACACTTGCTAGATATGCAAGAAATGTTGATGATTTAACTGTTTGGTGGGAGTTTGTTCCCCCCGTGTATTCAACAACTCATTTGGACAGAAAAATCTATGTATTTTTCCAATTCATGATGAAATAAAATTATGTCTTCACTATCAAAATATATATATATATATATATATATGGATCTAATTGATTGTGATAAATTGTAATAGAATGAAGAACAAGATTTGATTTTTCGAGGAAATCAGCACCTCCAAAATGGCTAAAGCCTTGTATTCATATTTGTTGCCTTCCTAACATATTCCTCTGACATTATAACGGAAAGATGAAATAGCATAGAAACAAAGTAAATGACTAGTAAGCTCTTCATGGGCTGGACTTAAATAAACGGACTCTACTATGACTAAAAGAACTTATTTAAAAGGAACAAGCCCATAACAATTAGACCCATCAAGTGTCTGCCCACAGTCCATGGCTCCATCCCATAACTCTTGTTCCTACGAAATCAATCTTCTTCCCTCATGACACAGAGCTTCTAGGTTCTCAACACCACTTTCCCCTCAAAAGACCCTTCCCATAAGGCTGAGGAACTGCCTACTCAACTACTCCACCGCGACCCAAGAAGAGTCTTCCTCAGGGGCGCCACTCCATTTGATCAAAAAGCTCGATCAAGGGCCGATTCATGAACTTAGTCATTCGGCGATCTAACACCTTTTTTGGTTCGATGCGCAAGGATATGTGTGGATCTTCAGGCAGCACTTCCGGTGAAGGTATCACGTTCGGGCCGATGTGTTTCTTGAGGAGGGAAACGTGGAACACAAAATGGATCAAGGAATCAGGGGGTAACTCTAGTTTGTAGGCAACTCCACCAATCCTCTCCAAAACCTTGAAGGGTCTGAAGAAATGGGGATAAAGTGTGGAACTTTGACGAGTGGCCACTCTTTGTTGCCGATACTTTTGAAGCTTATGGTAAACTAGATCCCCAATCTCGAATTCTCTGCTAATATGGTGCTTGTTGTACTATTTTTTCATGGTCTGTTGAGCTACTTGTAAATTTTTTTTAGTAGTGCTAGGATCTACTCTTTGGTCTTCAACTGGATGTCAGCCTCTTGGTTTTGAGTGGTGCAAACATACTGTAATAGGGTAGGGGGTGGAACCCCAAACAAAGCCTCAAAGGGGGTGACATTAGTGGAGGATGGAGGTTTGTGTTGTACAACCATCCCCCCCATGGCAACCATGCGGACCACTCCTTCGGTCTTTGGTGTACAAAGCACCTCAAATACTACTGTATGCAGCGGTTTACCACTTCAGTTTGGCCATCTGACTGTGGATGATAGGTTGAGCAGTAGGATAGTTTAGTGCCTTGCAATTTGAACATCTCCTTTCAAAAGGAGCTGGTGAGAATCTGTAGTAGAAGGCTTCCCATGCAACTTGAAAACTTGTGAGAAGAATAATCTTGCCACTATAGATGCAGTGTAGTTGTGTGACAAAGGGAAGAAATGAGCATACTTGGTGTATCAATCTACAACCACTAGAATCACTAAGAACCCCTTTGACGTGGGCAGTGCCTTAATGAAATCCATTGAGAAGTCTATCCAGGTCCTTGTGGGAATTTGTAGTGGCTGGAGAAGACCAGCAGGGTGCATATTCTCATATTTGCACCTTTGGCATGTTGCACCCTCTTTTATGTAGGCCTTGAGGTCCTTCTTCATTCCAGGCCAGAACAAATCAGCCTTAGCCTTATGTAACGATTTGGTATCCTCCGTGCCCCCCATACGGGCAGTCGTGTACATAATGCAACACTTGAGTTTTAAAAGGAGAGTTCTTAGTCAGGTATATCCTTCCCATCTTCAATAATAACCCATTACAAAAGATTGAACAATAGTTAGCTAGAAAATTGTAAGCATTAAGAACAATGAATAAACACTCAATCATGAAAATATTGAAAATAAAATAACTTAAAATATAAATTGTGTGTTCAATGCTAGGCTACATCAAAGTTCTAGAAAATAGAATTAGTTCATAATGAAATTAGAAAGAAAAAGAATAAAACTGGTGTTCTTCATTGAATTCGGTTGATGAGGTATGCGGCTCTCACCTCTGTCCTCCAGTTCTGCCTTCTCGAAAGAACACTTCAAGAGTAAATTCTGGAACCCTAAACTCAGACTCTAAAACATAAAATCTCTCGACTCCTGTTCAGACCGTAAAAATCGCTCAATAGACCTAAAGGGGAGAAAGAGTCATTCCCGGGCGGCTTGGGTGATTTAGGCCTTGATCGGTTTTGTTAGGAGTCCCCGGCTGGGTGCTGATGCCGCCATATGGTATTGGTGCGTACATTCATGGCAATAAATAGAAAATATAAGTGCAGAGAAGATAAATAGAGGAACACAAGGATTTATGTGGTTTGGCATAATGCCTACGTCCACGGGTATTTGGGGAGGATAAATCCACTATAATATTCTCTTTTACAGTCTCTCATGTCTCACCATACAAGTGTAATTCTGAATGTAAATCCATTGGAGAGAAAACCTATGGAGTGATCGTACCCCCTTTTCTCCATAGAATCTGCTGCACATGCCTTATTTTTCCCATGTTTCCTGACAGTTGTCCCTGACTTTGGCCATCATTTCCTAAAATCACAGCCTCACCTACTTTGGCCCCTAGCTCCTGCTTTGGCCCCTTACCTAGGCCCACATGCTTCTTTGTTTCCTATTTTTTACCCCCTAACAACTTCGATTTAGAACTCCCTAACTCATATCAATACTAAAACTAAAACTAAGATTAAGAATCCAGACTCCCTATTCATCCCACAAGACGGAATTAAATAGATGTCAAAACTCAAATCCAGAAACAAAATAAATGCTACTACAATCTAGTCTAAAAATCTGAAAAATAGTTTCTAAAAATAGATGTTAACATAAAAGGAAATTATTCTATGAATATCAAAATTATCTAAAATAGTAGATTCAGTGATATGCGACTTGAATTCCGGAGTTCAGGAGGATTTGGTGGTTAGTAGATTGATTGCAGAATTTGGACAGGTCCCACCGAGTAGATGCCGTGTGCGCTTTATATAACTGGCGTGGAGGTCACAAAGACCACACGGCCCTCTCCTCGCCTACCGAGTGGAAAAACTCCCGGCCGAGATGAAAGACTCCTCACACATTTTCTAGTTGTTGCCCATGATGTCGTTGAGTTGTTGCCCATGATGTCGTTGAGGTTGTTCTCTTAAGTTGGTCATTTAGACTAGTTGTCCAATCTAACCACCTAGAGCCTTGTTGCCAAATTTTCGCGCCTTCTAGTCGTGACTTCTGGTCGCGAGTTACCTCGCTTAATGAGAGGTAAGTCTTCTCATATTTGGGCGAGAGAAATCACTTTGTTGCCCATGGGACAAGGCTCCTCACCCAAATGTCATTGGTTCTCTTCAAATCTTGCTGCCTCTCATCGGTCTAGATCCGTAGTCTATTCTTTTGTACCAAAATGCTCTATTTTTGTACTAAACCTTCTCATTCCTTCAAATCCAAGAAAATAAATAAAATAAAATAAAATAAATAGTATTGAAGGGAAAATGACACTTTTCATAAATAAAATAGTGATAAAAATCACATAAAAATAACACTTATCACCATCCATAGGAACTTATTTTTCCTAACGAGAATTATGAACAAATCTGAGATGAGTGTGACCCCCATTTAATGTTTCTAATAAAAGATCCATTGTCTTTGATAGATCATCAACAGATTTATAATAGCCCTATACTCTTTGCTCCTGCAGGTCTTGATGTTGTTTCAACCCCAAAACCAATAGTTGAGCCCGTAAAAATCTCTCGACAGACCAGAAGGGGAGAAAGAGTCATTCTTGGCCAGCTTGGGTGATTTAGGCCTTGATAGGTTCTATTAGGAGCCCTCGACTGGGTGCTGGTGTAGCCTTATAGTATTAGTGCATACATCTATGACGATAAATAGAATATATAAGTGTAAAGAAGATAAAGAGAGGAACACAAGGATTTACGTGATTCGGCATAATGCATATGTCCACAGGTGTTTGGGGAGGATAAATCCACTATAATATTCTCATTTACAATCTCTCGTAATCTTTCATTCCTGACTATACAAGTGTAATTCTGAATGTAAATCCACTGGAGAGAAAACCTTTGATGGAGTTCCCTGTACAGAGGCTGAGGGAGGGAGAAGAAAGAAGGAAAAAAGCCTCTCGTAAAGAAGAAGAACTCTCTCCATTTTATGGAGCGCCCGAACCCCCTTTTATCCATAGAATCTGCTGCACATGCCATCTTTTTCACACGTTTCCTAGCAGTTTTCCCTAACTTTGGCCATCATTTCCTGAAATCACGGCCTCGCCTATTTTTGCCCCTAGCTCATGCTTTGGCCCCTTACTTGGGCCCACATGCTTCTTTGTTTCCTGCTTTTTACCCCCTAACAGAACCCTGCGATTCTTAAGGGTGATTTGCTTTTAAAATAAGACCTTGAGAATCTTAAAAGGTAAAGATGCAGCCGAACTGATCTGTCTGAATTTATTCGTCCCTCTAGTGCGAGCAGTGAATATTTTCAAACTCAGATTTGACTGTATAGAGATGTGCGAATTCGTGAGAGTCTAGGGCAGGAGATGGGCTCGACCGCGTATGGCATGAGCGTAGTGATCAAATAAGGCAGGAGATGGACTCAATTGGGTATAGCGGAAGTGCGGAGCTCTGATAAGGCAGGAGATGGACTTGACCACATATGGTGCGAGCGTAGAGCTCGGATAAGGCGGGAGATGAACTCGATCACGTATGGCGCAAGCACGGAGCTCGGATAAGGTGGGAGATGGACTCGACCACGTATGGTGCGAGCGCATAGCTCGGATGCGGCAGGGGATGGACTCGACCGCGTAGAGTGCGAGCGCGAAGCTATTCTAAGGTAGGAGATGGACTTGACTGCATGGAGTGCGAGCGCAAAGCTCGTCTAAGGTGGGAGATGGACTCGACCGCATAGAGTACGAGCGTGAAGCTCGGATAAGGCGGGAGATGGACTCGACTACGGAGAGTGCGAGTTTGAACCTTGGATAAGGCGAGAGATGGACTCGATCGCGTAGAGTTCAAGCGTAAAGCTCGTCTAAGGTGGAAGATGGACTCGACCACGTAGAGTGCGAGCACGAAGCTCGTATAAGGCGGGAGATGGACTCAACTGAGTAGAGTGCCAGCGTGGAGCTCTGATAAGGTGGGAGATGGACTTGACCGCGTGTGGTGCAAGCACGAAGCTTGTCTAAGGCAGGAGATGGACTCGACTGCATACAGTGCAAATGGAGAGCTCGGATGAGGCTGGAGATGGACTCGACTACGTATAGTACGAGCGCGAAGCTCTTCTAAGGCGGGAGATGGACTTGATCGAGTAGAGTGGGAGCAGGAAGCTCGTCTAAGGCAAGAGATGGACTCGACCGTGTAGAGTGCAATCGTGAAGCTCGGATAAGGCTGGAGATCGACTCGACCGCGTGTGGTGCGAGCACAAAGCTCGAATGTTTGTTTTTATTTGTAAAGTGTATGTTCATTTGATGCCTTTGTTTTGTTGTTGGTGTTGGAGTTTGTGTGAAGTAACCCACGTAAAGGGATCAAGGGGCCCGTCGACCTCCTGGGTCCAACTTAAGGAGTTGCCAACCCTGTTGGCTCGTTCCCGAAGGTAACACGCGCATGGTAGTTGTGGTGCTAGGAGGTCCATAGGCTCGTTCCTGAAGGTAACCCACTGGCAGTGGTTTGTGGAGCTCGAAGGCTTGTTAACTCTAAAGGCTCATTCTCGAAGGATTGCATAGCGAGTGTGCGACTCGGCCATGGTGGCTAACTTGGAGAGCTCGAGCAGTCCTTGACCTTTCCCGCTTGTTTATTTGCACTGCCAGTGCGTGACTCGCCCATGGTGGCTAACTTGGAGAGGTCGAGCGGTCCTTGACCTTTCCCGCCTATTGATTTACATCGCGAGTGTGTGACTCGCCTATGGTGGCTAATTGTAGAGGTCGGGCGATCCTTGACCTTTCCCACCTGTTGATTGCACCGCGAGTATGTGACTCACCAATGGTGGCTAATTTGGAGAGGTCGGGCAATCTTTGACCTTTCTCGCCTGTTGATTCGTACTCGAGTGTGTGACTCACCGATGGTGGCTAATTGTAGAGGTCGGGCGGTCCTTGACCTTTCTCGCCCGTTGATTGCACCGCAAGTGTGTGACTCGCCCATGGTGGCAAATAGGGGTGTAAACTCAAACCGAAAAACCAGTTCGGACCGGTTTTATCGGTTTTGAACTGGTCCGGTCCGGAACCGGTTTTTAAAATGTAAAAACAGAGCAGTTCCGTTTTTGAGATTTTTTGGACCGGACCGGTTGATTAAAAAAAATAAAAATAATATTTTTATATATAAGTTTTATACAAAATATTTTAAATACATACTAAATATTAATATAAATAAGTTTTATATATAATGTATAATTATAAATTATTACATTAAATGTTAATACTAATATATAAGTTTATAAATAATATTAATAGTCTAATATAGACTATAGATTATAGTTATACTTATAATTAATACTAAAAATTTTTACTAAAAGATTATAACTAATACTAATATTAAAAGTTCTTTTTTTTTTTATAAATAAATTTTTAATGACAAATTGTGAAATTTATATTTTAAAAAAATAAAAAAAACGGACCGGAAACCTGTAAAACCGGAAGTACTGGTTTAGGAGGGTAACCGGTGCGTAATCGATTTTAAAAAATACAAAACCGATACATACCGGTTCGGTCTTAGATTTTGTCCAAAATCGGACCGAACCAGACTGGTTACACCCCTAGTGGCAAACTGTAGAGGTCGGGCGGTCCTTGACCTTTCTCGCTCGTTGATTGCACCGTGAGTGTGTGACTCGCCCATGGTGGCTAACTTGGAGAGGTGATCAACTTTTAATTTTGACTTACAAGCGTAGAAGCTGTCAAAGTAATACAAGGGTAAATCCCAAGATCAAATTCACAGGGACAATGAGAATTTAGCAAACATTTCATATTCGCAAGACAACATATTACCGTTTGTGGTGACACGAAATTTTGCAATGATAAGAAAACAGTAAACTAAATGAGTTAGCAATGAACAAAAAATATGAAATGAGAAATAAATTTCAAAACTTAACCGCTAACAATATTGACACCTAAATGGGGCTATTTACTAAGGGAGTATGGAGTAAATTATGAGTGAAATTGTTGGGAAGTTCAAACACAAGTAAAGCTGAAAATAAAAGTGAATCTATTTTTCTAAAATTGCTAAGAATCGAGAGATTTAAAGAAAATGTGCAGAATTTGACTTAAACTTGTAAGAAGCAATTAAACAAACACTTGGGATGTAATTTTCATCCACTAATTTGGTGATGGATTTACTTCTCTTTTTATCTTCTCTCAACCATTCTCTCATTCCTAGAAATCATGGTCGGATAAGATAGCAATCAACCACAATTTTTATTCTAATAAAACTACTTGACAAAATATATGACAACCATAGAAAAGTGAAAGAAAACCATCAAAGTCATGTTACTTGTTCAAGTATCAATTGTGCCTTTACGTCTACAACTGATCTAAACCAAGAACAAAGAACTCTAATCTTTTCTAGATGCACATTGAAATATAATCCATCAAGTTAACAATCAAAAGCACTAAATATTAAAGAAAATCCATCCTAAATCAGTTATGTGTTACTCATTGAATCCCAAACTAAAAATCTAGCCTACCATCTCTGGATTAACAAAATGTCCAAAAAGATTAAATTCAAACATCTTTAACTACTGCACTGAACGAAAATTGCAAAATAAAAATATTGTAATCTCAAAATCTGCTGAAGCCCCGAAACTCAGAAGAAAAACCAGATGAAAATAAAGAAGCAAAAAGAACCAGAGGAAGAAATAAATCCCAAAAAAAATACGAGAGTCCCACGCACGAAAAAATCCTTTCTTTTTATACTGTCTAGCTCTCTACGTTTCAGGTCTCCATTTCATGTGTTTTGCGTCTATCCCTTAGCGTCCCAGATGCATTTCATCTCAGCCCCATGCCGTAATGATAGGAACCAAGGTGTGCCTAGTCTTAAAGATCCTTTGCAAGTTCCAGATGGGCCAATTACAAGATCAAGGGCCAAGAAGATCAATGAAGCAATGCAAGGATTGGTGCAATCCACCTGGGATGAAGCCAGCAAGAGCCCAACACTGAAGATGGGTCTGAAAGAAGAAGAACCAGTTTTGATCCACTTTATTCAAGCTGTGGAAGACATGACTTAAAGATACGGCCTATTGTTATTGGAGGCTTCCAATTTGGTTAAATGATTTATTTTATTAGTTTAGAATAAGTGGGCTTGAAGATGCTTGGCTCACATGTCTTATTTCTTTTGAACTATGTTTTTGGGAAGGCCTTGTATTTTGGCCAAGGGCTTATTTGGAAAATTACATTTTAGGAACTAGGGTTTCATCAATTTACTGTTGGGGTTACTGTAGCCGCGCGTACTGTAGCCGGTACTGTTCATCAAGGGTAATTTTGGGTAAAAGGGGCATTATTTTGGCTAGGGTTTTGATTAGGTTTGGCTTTAAAAACTCTTTGTAGCCTCATTTGAGAGTTAGACAATATTGAATTTTATTTGTGAGTTGAGTTTTCTCCTCTTGTTCTTGATTGAACTCTTGAACTTATCAAAGGTAAATCACAACCTTTGTGGCGTTCCTCCTTTGTAATCTGGGTTCTTGAGACGGGTTCTTCAACGGGTCTAGATTTTAATATAATCTAGGTTCTTGAAACGAGTTCTCATTGGGTCTAGGTTCTCCATCCATTGACTTGATTTTGGCTTTCTTGGGGTATTTTCAAATTGACTGTGGGTTCAAGGGATTCATTTCCCGCGGGTTCATATCATTTGGTATTCAGAGCAAGGTTTCCAATCAGGTCTTATTCTATCTTTTATTTCTTGCATATTTAATTCTAGGGCGTCATTCTTCTAGGATTGATTACAAAAAAAAAAAATAGTGGTGGTTAGCAGATTTCTTCACTATTGTTAGGGTTGCTGAAATTCATTGTTCTAGGGTTTGTGTTGGCTGAAATCTCTTGTTCTAGGGGCTGCCGTATATCACTTGCCCAAGGGTTTTTGAGTTATTGTTAGGGTTTTTCTCAACTGCTTATTCTTGATTGTGATCAAATTGTGATCAAATCAGTTGGTGAAAGGAAAAGAAAAGAAAAGAAAAGAAAGGAAAAGAAAAGAAAAAAGAAAACGTGAAAAAAAAAAAAAAATCGTGAAAAAAAAAAATTCGAGATTTTTTTTCATGCGCCTTATCATCAAAGGGGGTGATTCTAGTTGGTATCTTGTCTTATTGTTACTGTTTCATTCGTATAATTTCCTTGATTCACGTGCCATTTTTTTTTTCTCCATTCCTTTCGTGTTTCTCTTGTTCTTGTTTCTTGGATCTAATTACTAGTTGGGATAAAACAAGGTTGCTTTGTCTTGATTGAGTCAATTAGTTCTTAAAGAACTTGAGTGGGAAAACTCTTGAGGTAAAAGGCAAAGAGAGTGTGAGACTATTATCGGAAAAAGTCAATTAGGAGTGAAACACGAGTGGAGTGTCGTTATTCGAGTGTAAACACGTGAGGGAGTGTGTGAGGTTTATTTTTTTTTTTTGCCACTAACATTCTCTTGTGCAGCGCCTGATAATGTCTCATCGGAGTAGCGCATCACCAAGGGGGAGAGCAGATAACTCATCCTTTGTGCTGCAAGCCATGCAACAACAGTTTGAGCGGTTGAACTTGGTGTTGGGTGAAGTGAGGGATAGGATGGATCATCAAGAAGCAGCGATTAGAAATCTACAAGGTAGGAGGGATAGGAGGCGACGTGAGCATAGAGTTGAAAATCAGTATGAGAATGAAGGAGATGGTGAGGAAGAGGAAGATTTAGCATCTGACGTTGGGTCGGGTAGAAATAGAGGAGTTAGGCATGAAAGAGGACTTGAGGGGAATCTAAGGGGTCGGGATGGTGTAGATAGAGACCTTGGTAGCATCAAAATGAAAATACCATCTTTCCAAGGTAGAACTGACCCTGAGGTTTATCTAGAGTGGGAGAAAAAAATAGAGTTGGTGTTTGATTGCCATAATTACTCTGAGGAGAAGAAAGTGAAGTTGGCGGTAATTGAGTTCACTGATTATGCTATTATTTGGTGGGATCAATTAGTGACCAATAGGAGAAGGAATTATGAGAGGCCTATAGAGACATGGGGAGAGTTGAAAGCTCTCATGAGGCGGAGATTTGTTCCTAGCCATTACTATAGAGACCTTTTCCAGAAATTACAAAATCTTACACAGGGGTCTAGGAGTGTGGAGGATTACCATAAGGAGATGGAGGTGGCGATGATTCGGGCTAATGTAGAGGAGGACCGAGAGGCCACCATGGCTAGATTTTTGAGTGGGTTGAATAGGGACATAGCCAATGTAATTGAATTGCAGCATTATGTGGAGATAGAGGACATGGTGCACATGGCTATGAAGGTGGAGAGGCAATTAAAGAGAAAAGGGACAGCAAGGTACACTACGGTTTCTAGCACTACTTGGAAATCAAAATGGGATAGGAATGATCCAGCTGAAGCAAAGAGAAAGACCGAACCACCTAAGGGAAAAGATGAGGGAACTAGCAACAAACCCAAGGTAGAATCCCAACCTTCACGGAATAGAGATATCAAATGTTTTAAGTGTTTGGGTTCAGGGCACATTGCTTCTCAATGTCCAAATAGGAGGGTGATGATTATGCGTGACAATGGGGAGGTGATGACTGAGAGTGAGGATGATAGTGATGAGGTGCCCGAGTTGGATGATGCTAGTGATGATGATGGAGTGGTATACCCTGTGACAGGTGAGTCTCTTGTTGCCAGGCGTGCTCTTAATGCACACATTAAGGTGGATGATGCAGAGCAACAGAGAGAGAACATTTTCCATACTAGATGCCATGTCAACAATAAGGTATGTAGTATGATCATTGATGGAGGGAGTTGTACTAATGTGGCTAGCACTACTTTGGTTGAGAAATTGAATTTACCAACCTTAAAACACTCTAGACCATACAAATTGCAGTGGTTGAATGATTGTGGAGAGGTTAGGGTGGATAAACAAGTGTTGGTTACTTTTTCTATTGGGAAGTATCAAGATGAGGTGCTTTGTGATGTTGTGCCTATGCATGCGGGCCATATTTTGTTGGGGAGGCCGTGGCAGTATGATAGGAGAGTGACACATGATGGGTTCAAGAACATGTACAGCTTTGAAAAGGAGGGCAAAACAATTAAGCTTGCTCCTTTAACTCCAAGCCAGGTCTATGAGGACCAACTGAAATTGAAAAGTGAGGTTGCTCAAAAAAGAAAGAGTGAAAATGAGAGTGATCAGAAGAGAAAGAGTGAAAATGAGAGTGATCAAAAAAGGAAGAGTGAAAAAGAGATTGAGCAAAAAAGAAAGAGTGAAAGTGAATATGAGCATGAAAGAAAGAGTGAAAAAGAAAGTAGAGAGGTGGCTGAGAGTAAAGAAAAAAGAGTGGAGCCACGAGAGAAAAAAGAAAGAGAGTCTTCTGAGAGAAAAGGAAAGGCAAAAGTGAGTTTCTATGCAAGAGAGAGTGAGGTTAAGAGGGCTTTCTTCGCAGATCGCCCTATGATTTTTCTTGTCTATAAAGAGTCTTATCTTACTCTTGATGAAACTAATCAGTCTCTTCCTAGTTTGGCTATTTCTTTGTTGCAGGAGTTTGAGGATGTATTCCCGGAGGAGATGCCAAATGAGTTGCCACCCATTAGAGGCATTGAGCACCAGATTGATTTTGTGCCCGGGGCTGCTATTCCAAACCGACCAGCCTATAGGAGTAATCCAGAGGAGACAAAGGAGCTTCAGAGGCAAGTTGAGGATTTGATGAGCAAGGGGTACGTGAGGGAGAGCATGAGCCCTTGTGCAGTACCAGTGCTACTAGTGCCAAAGAAGGATGGGACGTGGAGGATGTGCATTGATTGCAGGGCGGTCAACAATATCACGGTAAAGTATCGCCATCCCATTCCTAGATTGGATGATATGCTTGATGAATTGCATGGCTCATGTATTTTCAGTAAAATTGATCTTAAAAGTGGGTACCATCAAATTAGAATGAAAGAGGGTGATGAATGGAAAACTGCTTTTAAGACTAAGTATGGGCTTTATGAATGGTTGGTTATGCCATTTGGACTTACAAATGCGCCCAGTACTTTCATGAGATTAATGAACCATGTCCTACGTGCATTCATAGGCAAGTTTGTGGTTGTGTACTTTGATGATATCTTAGTGTACAGCAAGAACTTAAATGAACATATTGAGCATTTGAGATATGTGTTTGATGTGTTGAGATGTGAAAAGTTGTATGCTAATTTCAAGAAATGTGCCTTTTGCATGGAAAAAGTTGTTTTTCTTGGTTACGTTGTTAGTACAAAGGGTATTGAGGTGGATGAAGAGAAAGTCAAGGCCATCAAGGAGTGGCCAACGCCAAAAAGCATCACTGAGGTAAGAAGCTTTCATGGGCTTAGCTAGCTTTTATCGGCGTTTTGTTAAAGACTTCAGCACCATTGCTGCACCACTCACTGAGGTAATTAAAAAGAATGTTGGGTTTCATTGGGGGGCTAATCAAGAGAATGCTTTTGCCACTATTAAAGAAAGGTTGTGCTCTGCACCTGTGTTAGCATTACCTGATTTTAACAAAGCTTTTGAGATTGAATGTGATGCCTCAGGAATAGGGATTGGAGCCGTTTTGATGCAGGATAGGCGGCCCATAGCCTTCTTCAGTGAAAAGTTAAGTGGGGCATCCCTGAAGTACCCTACTTATGACAAAGAGCTTTATGCTCTTGTTCGTGCATTAGAGACTTGGCAGCACTACCTATGGCCAAGAGAATTTGTGATCCATACCGATCATGAATCATTGAAGCATCTCAAGGGTCAAGGTAAGTTGAATAAAAGGCATGCTAGATGGATGGAATACATTGAGACCTTTCCCTATGTCATCCGTTACAAGCAAGGTAAGGAGAACATTGTTGCTGATGCTCTATCCCGGAGGTATGTACTTCTTACTTCTATGAGTGCCAAAATGCTTGGGTTTGAATACGTGAAAGACATGTATGCCGATGATGCTGATTTTTCAAATGTGTATGTGGCATGTGATAAGGCGGCATTTGGTAAGTTTTACAAGCATGATGGTTATTTGTTTAAAGAAAGCAAACTTTGTCTGCCAAATTGTTCTATGCGTGAGTTATTGGTGCGTGAGGCACATGGTGGGGGATTAATGGGACACTTTGGTGTCAAGAAAACTTTAGACATTTTGCATGAACATTTCTTTTGGCCTAAGATGAAGAGAGATGTTAACCGTATTTGTGGAAGGTGCATTACATGTAGAAAGGCCAAATCTAAGGTTTTGCCACATGGGTTGTATACACCCTTACCCGTTCCTAGTGAGCCATGGGTAGACATATCTATGGACTTTGTTTTGGGGCTGCCTAGGACCAAAAGGGGTAGAGATTCTATTTTTGTTGTTGTGGATAGATTCAGTAAGATGGCACATTTCATTCCATGCCATAAAACAGATGATGCAACAAATATAGCTGACTTGTTTTTCAAGGAGATAGTGCGACTCCATGGTGTACCTAGGAGTATTGTTTCTGATAGGGATGTTAAATTCCTTAGCTACTTTTGGAAGGTGTTGTGGGGGAAATTGGGTACTAAGCTCTTATTTTCCACTACTTGTCATCCACAGACTGATGGTCAGACTGAAGTAGTTAATAGGACTTTAACTCAGCTTTTACGCACTGTTGTTCATAAGAATTTAAAAACTTGGGAGGATTGTTTGTCATTTATAGAGTTTGCATATAATAGGACGATGCATACTACTACTTCATACTCTCCTTTTGAAATTGTTTATGGATTTAATCCACTTACTCCTTTGGATTTGATGCCTTTACCTGTTGATGACAGGAGTAGTTTGGATGGACAAAAGAAGGCGGAGTTGGTGAAGTCACTTCATGAGAGGGTACGGCTTCAAATTGCCCAAAAGAATGAAAGGGTTGCTTCCCAAGCCAATAAAGGACGAAGGCGTGTCATCTTTGAACCAGGAGATTGGGTTTGGGTTCACATGCGCAAAGAAAGATTCCCAGCCCATAGAAGGACTAAGTTGCATCCTCGAGGAGATGGACCTTTCCAAATTCTTGAGAAAATTAATGACAATGCATATAAAGTGGATCTTCCAGGTGAGTATAAAGTTTCTGCAACTTTCAATGTTTCTGATCTTTCTCCTTTTGATGTAGGTGAAGATTCGAGGTCGAATCCTTTTGAGGAGAGGGGGAATGATAGGAACCAAGGTGTGCCTACTCTTAAAGATCCTTTGCAAGTTCCAGATGAGCCAATTACAAGATCAAGGGCCAAGAAGATCAAGGAAGCAATGCAAGGATTGGTGCAATCCACCTGGGATGAAGCCAGCAAGAGCCCAACACTGAAGATGGGTCTGAAAGAAGAAGAACCAGTTTTGATCCACTTTATTCAAGCTGTGGAAGACATGACTTAAAGATACGGCCTATTGTTATTGGAGGCTTCCAATTTGGTTAAATGATTTATTTTATTAGTTTAGAATAAGTGGGCTTGAAGATGCTTGGCTCACATGTCTTATTTCTTTTGAACTATGTTTTTGGGAAGGCCTTGTATTTTGGCCAAGGGCTTATTTGGAAAATTACATTTTAGGAACTAGGGTTTCATCAATTTACTGTTGGGGTTACTGTAGCCGCGCGTACTGTAGCCGGTACTGTTCATCAAGGGTAATTTTGGGTAAAAGGGGCATTATTTTGGCTAGGGTTTTGATTAGGTTTGGCTTTAAAAACTCTTTGTAGCCTCATTTGAGAGTTAGACAATATTGAATTTTATTTGTGAGTTGAGTTTACTCCTCTTGTTCTTAATTGAACTTTTGAACTTATCAAAGGTAAATCACAACTTTGTTGGCGTTCCTCCTTTGTAATCTGGGTTCTTGAGACGGGTTCTTCAACGGGTCTAGATTTTAATATAATCTAGGTTCTTGAAACGAGTTCTCATTGGGTCTAGGTTCTCCATCCATTGACTTGATTTTGGCTTTCTTGGGGTATTTTCAAATTGACTGTGGGTTCAAGGGATTCATTTCCCGCGGGTTCATATCACGTATGCGTTTCACGTCTCAGCCCCTGCATTTTGAGTCAGCCCAGCACAGGTTCTGTTTTTCAGCTCTGCAGTGCGCGCCTTCACGACGTTTTGCATCTCCAGCCCCTGCGTTTTGACTCCAGTCCTCCTCTACAGTGCGTTTCATCCTCAGCCCAGCACTTGGCATGCGTGGTTTGGCCGCGTGAGTGCATCTGCATTTCCCTTCTGCAGTGCACTCGTCTCCAACTCCTGCAGTTCGAGTCTCCAGCTCCTGCTCGCGGTGAGGCCACGATCTAGCCTCTGCAGCGTGCCTTGCTTCACTTTTCTTTGCCTTGCGGTACATTTTCGAGTGCGTGAGTCTTTGTATGACGCCCCTAAATTTCGCTTGGGATCGGACGAACATTTGAAGCGTCGAGACATGCAACACAAGGTTATTTGCCCCCGTTCATGACATATAAGATGCAATGTTCCTAACATAAATCTAGCATTATGCAATATTCGCAGCGGATAATAAATTTTTTTCTCTCTTTTTTTTTCTTTAGCAACACTATACACAAAACTGAAATATCCCAAATATTTAAAATATACTTCATACTTAACGACATACTAAACAACTAAGATCATAATAATAGTCCATATGGTTGTGATCAAAATAGTGCTGGAGATTGAACTCCACAAATACAAGTAGTAATCTGAGGTAACTACTGTACTAACATCTACGTCGCATTGTCGCTTAGTCAACCGTTTCCAGTTGGTCGATTCTCGGTTCTCCTTCAGATCCTATAACAAAATCTACCATTCCGGGAGAATGGTAGTTGTGACTACCACAATGAGATTTGATTACAAATCTCAGCAAGTTAACAGAAAACTTCCACACAGGTTCATGACGCATGTATGGCAGTAAAAGCATGAGTGCATAATCAAATCATAAGTAATCATAACATAACTTGACATACAACATAACATAACTGACATAACTTAATCTGAAACTGAAGCTTAGCATGAACGTGACTTGAAACATAACATGAACTTGAAACATAGCATGAACGTGAACTTGAAATATAACATGAACGTGAACATGCATAATTTGAATATGAACTTGAGCATGACATGAACCTGAGCATGACATAACATAACTGTGAACTTGGAACATAACGTAAACGTGAACATAACATAACATGAACTTGAAACATATTCTTGTCTCATGGGATTACCACGATTGCGTGAACGTAAACTTGAACATAACATAACGTGAAACATGACTTGAACGTGAAATGCATGAACTTGGAATCTTATTCAATAGACTTAATCATTAAAGCGACCATATAGGTGCTACACGGGTCCCCTTGAGCTGTGTGTCCCTGCCGATTACCGCATCACATAACAGGTTTCTATACCAGCTGTGAGTGCGCTAATACGTAGTCCACAGTTGTTGTGGCCCCACGTATTCTACGTGTCACAATTGTTATGTCTCACGTAGTGTATGGTCCACAGTTGTTGTGCCCCCATACTTCATTCTGCATAGTTGTTGTGGCCCCATGACTTATTTGTGTGTGCCACATTTGCTGTGGACACACGTAACATAAAGTGTGGCTCTATCAGCGTTAGTGCCTGGCGCGCTCCGGTGACTAGCTAATTAGGCCCCATTCGCAACCTGTTGACTATACTTTGTCAACCCAGGAAATTTCACACCTATTTAGACACTCCAGCGTGAATAAAGGAGTTCCACTAGGATATTACCCCATCCTAGCGCTTAGGGTCGTGATTGACAGGAATAACTTAACTGGCATACATGACATTTCGTAACGTGACGTAACATGAACGTGACATAAAAGACAGAAGTTCTAACGTAGCATAACGTGACATGAACGTATGACAACATACACGACATACTTCAAGACATAAATATAACAGAGTACATTTCACAACATGGCATACATGTAACATGCAACATTTCGTAACATGACACATACCATATAACAGACAACATGGCGTAACATGTGACAGTGAATATTACGTGACATGAAATACATGTAACAGATAGCATACTTAACTTAACATGACATACTTGTACTGTATAGCAATGTGTAGTAATACGTGACAGAATATCTTGTGTAATAGATGAATAATTCGTGACAGAATAAATTTTGTGTAAGAGATAAATATATAATGACTTGGCATGGCACATATGATAACATGCATACATACACTTTAGTTCCCTTACTCATCACCCATACACATTAAACTGATAGTAAGTTAAAAGCTAACTTACCTCGATCGTCGTGTTCTACTAGAATAAAGTACGAAACACGAGGAACTGTAAGAGGGTATTCTAAAAGTTAGAATTTAATTACTAACAATTAGAAATGTGAACAGTGGCAACTTAGAGCAAAATTACCATTTTACCCTCTACATGTGGGAAAATGACCATTTTACTCCTAACTTAAAGATTTCACATCCTAACTCCAAAAATTACCAAAATTTACATTCCTCATGTAAATTTTGTCCTAAACTCAAATATCAACTCATAAAAATTTAAAATCATTCACAACTATAGAAAACTCACTATGGTCGAAACCTACATAGGCCATTTGTCTTGATTTTGGTTGCAATTCTTTCAAGTTTCAAAACTCATGATTAAACCAAAATGTTGTAACAAAGATCTTCCTCTCCTAAGTTTAAAAACACACTTAAAAAAAATATCCATTAAGAAAAAACTAATTATCAACACCAAACTTTTTGTAAAAAGACCCAAACTTTTTAACAAAAAGTAAACCTTAAATCACAAGTTTTGACCTTAATAAAAACATCTACAATAATTTCAAAAAAATCAAATCTTACTTCTAACATATTCATAACATCATCCCAAGATCAAACATGCTTTAAATCATCAAACAAAACTCACCAAAAATCACAAAACAACACTTGGAGTTTTTGGTTTTAAACTTAGTCCAAAACAGAAACTGTTTTTCCCAACTAACTTCGATCAATCTCTTGATCCATGACTTAAAGACATGTGATCTTCAAAATAACACATCACATGGTATAAAAATGTGTCCTAAAGAAGATCCAACCATCAAACTTAAAATCACATGGCTAAAATTTAATAAAACATGGATCTAACTCAAAAACATCAAATGTTAGGCCTAACCGAAATCCTCTTGCATAGAAAATCATATATTTAAAACTAATACTAAATATCTTCGAAATAACATCCTAACATGTATATAAGAGGCTTAGTATCATCATATAAAAATATCAAAGCCTTTGGAATAAGATTAAACCATGAAATATTCAAACTTTCACAAAACAGAAACTGTTTTTCCACTTCTAGTTTTCAAGTTTCTAACTCTAAGAAAATCTATCATCAAAAGCTTTATTCATGCTACAAAACCTCAATGAAAATTCATAAACACATGTTAACAACACTCCATAAAATTTTCGGACCAAGATATGTCCATTAGGTTGGTCAAAACTTCCAAAACATAACATAATCTCCAGTTTCACGCCCAGAATAATTTTTCCATGGTTAAAAATACTTTTGACCAATCAAATGAGTTTGGAATGAGACTAATAAGATATCCACAGAAACTAGACTCAAAGACGAACAACTTATGTGAAGGAATCATCTTTGGAAAATACTTACAATGGGCCTAAAATGGCCACGCAAAATGTCCCAAAAATCTGCCCGAGAGAGCTCTTTTGCGTTTCTCTCTAAGAATGGGGGAAAAGAAGTGATAAAATGGAATGAAAAGTGTCTTGCACGACTATAGACTCCTGGAGGGGGAAGTTGTGGGCTGGAATGACCCTTGATTGGAGGTGGCTATGTGACATAAAGTGGAGAATAGTGAGGGGCAAAGACTGCCTGCAGCAGCTGTGAAAGATGGAGGTTGATGGAGTGGATTTCTCCTTCACATCAAGGCACTATTTGGTGCAGCCAATGGCAGTGGATGGTCTACCATGTGGGGGAGGAAAATTCTCCAAGAAGCTTTGCCAAGGTGGCCAATTTCGTGGGCCTTGTTGGGCCCCAACCAAGTGGGCTTCAATTTGGGGTTTGAGATGCCATCAAGCCCAAAACCAATTTTTCTTGGCCCAATCAAATTCCCAAGGTTTAAAAGGTTGAATAATGATGTCATAACAAGAATTTGATTAATTAATAGCATGTGGAAGTGATTTAATCAAGTGATTAAACACAATGCTAGAAATCAGATTAAAAAGGGTTTGGAGGCCAACTTTAGGGTTTGGGGAAACCGTTTAGGATTTCAGTTTCAACCAAGCTTTTGGGTTTCAATTGGATTTCAACCATTTAGGGTTTTTCTAGGGTTGAAACCCTCTTTGGTTTGGCACAATTCAGTTGAACAGATGAAACAAAGTTTTACTTAGGTGGCATGATCTCACACCTTGACTTCCTTTACAAATCCATCTAATGGTTCCTCTTTGTACCAAGTCTCTAATATTATTCACTATGTGTGGCTAAGATCTTGCCAAGTGTCCAAATAAAACTCGTCGAACCTAATTTAGACATTTCACACTGTAATTTTGAAAACACTACATTGGGTGCGTTATCTTGGTTACTATTAACTCAAAAAAATTCATAATAAACTTAGTACTGAAAAATTCTAAATATTCATATTAACCTATAGTGAAAATCGTTTAACGAAATTCAACCCCGAAGTGCCCCTAAAAATAATTTCACAATTTTCAACAGACGTTTCGTCCGTAATTATGAAAATAGGCTATTGCGCCATAAAATCCTAAATAATCTACTGAGTCTAATGGCGTAGACCATAACGCATTCTGATACTTCTAACTACCTCAAATAATTAAACTCATATTTCTAGCACCATAGTGAGTGATAACACTAACTATGTTGACAGACTAAAACTTGTGCGATTGGTCGATTCGTAAAAACTTATGGAGTTTTTACGAGATTCCTAAAGTCAATAGAAATTCCACCAATGAATTTCTAGCGGGCTGTTACACTTTGTTCATGCGTGAAGCCCCTCAAGCCACGTTCCAGCCCTTGCGTTTTGCATCCTACGTGGGTTGAGTTTCTTCTTTTATGTTGTTGTGCCAGTTGGGTATTTCCAAGAATACCCATGTGTTTTAATATTTTTTCCATAATGCCCTGCAACATAAATAAAATATGAGGAATAAATTTTGGAGTATTAATTTTAGTGTGAACTAGCTGCAATACAACTCCTTTGAAGTGCAAAATATCAAAATTTAATATTGAGTCAAGAACTAAAAATTACTACATAGTTAAGTGCTTCATTCATATTTTGGTTAAACAAATCATTCACTTTAGTAGCTTAATCATGTAGTTTTTGACACTTTATCACACCCCCCAACTAGCTTTTTGCTAGTCTATAGCAAATAATGCTATAAAAATATTGTAGGATCCAAGAATGAGCTACTAAACTCAAAAATCTCTACAAAAGATCAATCATAGTGAAATCTTGGGCATAAGAATGTAGTCAAGTCAGGTTTTTGCTCAATACCAAAAGCTTATAAAATTCTCAAGAGCTCAAACAAGGGAAATGTACTTAAGCTGAAGATCTTTGAGTGCACCAAGTGTGTGAACAGATTTCCATTTGTTAGTTTCAAGATTTCTCACAATAGTTTCAGCGTAGTAACTTTTTCAAGAAAAACCAAAAGGTCTTCACTTCAATTCAAAACCATTACATTAGCGACTTTCACGCTATCACACTTTGAAAGACCTTTTTTTTTTAACAAATCTCGGTGATAGGCAACCTTTTCTAATGTATTTGCACCATTTTTTTTTTTTTTTGTGCATGATCTCTAGCTTGCCCCTTTTCTCATGTACTTTTACAACCAGTTTTTTTTTTTTTTTTAATCACACTTTTCCTAAGCCATTAAGATATGGTTCATTGTAGTTCTTGAGTTGCTTAGAAAAAACCATTGGTTGTCATCAAACAAACCACAAAAAGTATCTGCTTGTGTCAATTAAGGTCATCAACCAATAAATAGCTTTGAAGTAAATTTTCCAAGTTTGAGTTGCTAAGACTTATCATAAGGTCAAGTGTCGAACTTAAACCTAAACTAGTGGGAATTAGTGTAGTCCAAAACTACAACTATCTGATCTTAAGTAGAGAAGTGTGAAAATAGTAGCTTGGTAGCAACAAAAAATTCAGACTCCACAATTATTAATCCTGAGAGACTAATGGTAGAAGACTCTCCTTACCCCCCAACTAAAAATGGGCAGTGTCCTCAATGCAAATCATGAATAAAACAAGGCATGAAAGAAAATAGGGTCGAAGGAAAATACCTGAGATGGTTGAAGGGATTGTGAACGTAAAAATGAAACCAGAAAAGAATAAACAATGCTGAACCTCAAAAGATATACTAAAGAAGAAAGAAAAAAAGAAAGAACAAAACATAGAACTCGAACAAATAAAAGCAAAAAAAAAAAAAAACAGAAAAAAAAAATTAAAGCAAAACAAAAATGAGCTAAGAACCATGAGAATAAGTGGGATCTTCCAAAGGAATGGAAGTATCCTCATGTGAAAGTTTTGCCAAAAAATATTTAAGTCGTTGGCCATTAACTTTGAAAGTGTTTCCATTTTGAGGATTAGTAATCTCAATAGTTCCATATGGAAACACAGCTTTAACTACATAAAGACCACTCCACCCTGATCTTAATTTGCATGGAAATAGATGGAGGCGGGAATTGTAAAGTAAGACTTGCTCATTGGGCTCAAAATTATTTCTTTGGATGTGCTTGTCATGTAATACCTTCATGCGTTCCTTTGACAATTTAGAATTGTCATATACATCTCGCCTAAGCTCATCCAATTCTGAAATCTGAAATTTTCTCACAGAACCAGCATGGTCAATAGAAAAATTAAATTGTTTAACAGCCCAATATGCCTTATGTTCAAGCTCAACGAGAAGATGACATGCCTTTCCATATACCAAGTGATAAGGGGACATGTTAAGAGAGGTTTTAAAGGCTGTCCTATAAGCCCAAAGTGCATCAGTAAGCCTTAAAGACCGATATTTTCTGTTAGGGTTGACTGTTTTTTCTAAGATGTGCTTAAGTTCCCTATTAGCTAATTCAGCTTGCCCATTCGTTTGTGGGTGATATGGAGTGGAAATCTTATGGTGTATATCATATTTTTTCATGAGGGCAGCAAATGGTTTGTTGCAAAAATGGGTTCCATTATCACTAATGATAGCTCTAGGCATGCCAAATCTAGCAAAAATTTTTTCTTTCAAGAACTTAAGCACAATCTTATGGTCATTTGTTTTACATGGAATGGCTTCAACCCACTTAGAAACATAATCAACAGCCACGAGGATATACAAATAACCAAAAGAATATGGAAATGGCCCCATAAAATCAATCCCCCAACAATCAAAAATCTCAATGACCAAAATGGGTTGTAAAGGCATCATGTTTCTCTTAGTGATTGTGTCTAGTTTTTGACATGGCTCACAAGTTTTGTAAAAATTATACGCATCCTTAAACATATACAGCCAATAAAACCCACTTTGTAAAATTTTTGCAACGATTTTATTTGCAGAAAAATGCCCCCCACAAGCCTCATTATGACAAAAAGAAAGAACAGCTTACATCTCATGATCAGGCACACATTTCCTTATGATTTAGTCAGAACAATATTTAAACAAGTAAGGATCATCATAGAAGAATGACTTTACCTCATGCTTGAATTTTCGTATATCTTGAGCACTCCAATGGGGTGGAGTTTGTCCTGTCACCAAAAAATTAACTATGTCAGCAAACCAAGGCAAATTTTCAACTGACATTAATTGTTTATCAAGAAAAGAGTCAAGGATAGGGATAGTGTGCTCATTTTCAGCAAATGTAAGCCGAGACAAGTGGTCGGCAACTATGTTTTCAGCACCCTTCTTGTCTTTGATGATAAGGTCAATTCTTGGAGAAGAAGAATTCATCGGATTAAACGTGGTTTAGCATCTTTCTTCGACAATAAGTACTTTAACGTTGCATGGTCAGTGAAAACAACCACAGGAGAACCAAGAATATAAGTTCGAAACTTGTCTAATGCAAAAACCACAGCAAACAATTCATTTTCTGTGGTAGAATAATTTCTTTGGGCTCCATTTAGAGTTCTACTTGCATAAGAAATGACATGTGGGAACTTATTTCTACGCTGTCCAAGAACAGCTCCTATGGCAACATCACTAGCATCACACATTATCTCAAAATGAATAGACCAAACAGGGGGCTGCATGATAGGGGCTGTAGTGAGCAAAATTTTTAGCTTATCAAAAGCATCTTGACAAGAAGAGGTCCATTCAAAAGCAACATCATGTATAAGTAACTCACACAAGGGCTTAGAGATAGAACTAAAATTTTGAATGAATCGCCTATAAAACCCAGCATGCCTAAGAAATGATCTGATTTCATTTACTGTTTTGGGTATAGGAAGCTTGGAGATAAGCTCGATCTTAACTTTATCAACCTCAATACCTCGTGATGAGACTATGTGACCAAGAACTATGCCTTGTTGAACCATGAAATGACACTTTTCCCAATTGAGATGCAAATGCTTCACTTCACACCTAGCTAAAACAGCTTGTAAGTTAGTCAAACATTCATCAAAAGAACTGCCAAACACTGAAAAATCATCCATGATTACTTCCAAACAGTTTTCAATCATGTCGCTGAAAATACTAAGTATACATCTTTGGAAAGTAACTGGTGCATTACATAGTCCAAAAGGCATTCTTCTAAATGCAAAAGTGCCAAACGGGCAAGTAAAAGTTGTTTTCTCTTGATCTTCAGGTGCTATTTCTATTTGGTAAAAACCAGAATATCCATTAAGAAAGCAATAGAAATCATGGCCCGCAACTTTTTCTAACACTTGATCAAGAAATGGCAAAGGGAAATGATCTTTCCTAGTGGCGGCATTCAACTTCCTATAATCTATACACATTCGCCAACCAATAGAAATCCTAGTAGGAATCAGTTCATCTTTCTCATTTTTTACAATGGTAAGCCCAGATGTTTTTGGAATTACATGAATGGGACTTACCCACTTGCTGTCCGCAATAGGGTAGATGATTCCCACGTCAAGTAGTTTCAAAACCTCTGTTTTTACCACCTCTTTCATGGTAGGATTTAATCTCCTTTGCATCTCTCTAGAGACTTTAGCATTTTCTTCTAAATAAATCCTATGAATGCACACAAAAGGATTTATACCTTTTATATCTGCGATTGTCCACCCAATGGCACCTTTGTGCTGCTTTAAGACTTCCATCAATTTCCCTTCTTGATCATGAGAGAGTTGGGCTGAAATCACCACTGTGAAGGTGCTGTCCGGCCCCAGAAATGCATATTTCAGGTCATTCGGCAACGGCTTCAGCTCTAGTGTTGGGACTTCATTTGCTGAAGGCTTCAAACTTTCTGTCAACGGTGGGAGTTATTCAATCTTTGGCCTCCATTTAGTCTCCAATTTATTTTCTGCATTAAAAATAGGAGAAACATCAATGGGGGTGTCATCAGTGAGGAGTTCACAAATATTTTCTAACTCAAACAGCATGTTAGTGGGCTGGTATGCCAAATAAGTCTCTTCCTCAAGGATGCTTTCCAACAAATTCACTTCTTGTACATCTTCCAAGTCTTGAGGTTGCCTACAAATATTGAAAATGTTTAGTTCAAGGGTCATGTTCCCAAAACTCAGCTTTAAAACACCACTCTTACAATTTATTAATGCATTTGAAGTAGCAAGAAAAGGTCTCTCAAGAATCACAGGTGCTTGAAAAGAAGATTTTGGTATCAAGTGAACATCCAACACAACAAAATCTACGGGATAAAAGAATTTATCCACTTGAACCAAGACATCCTCAACAACTCCTCTTGGCATTTTAATAGACCTGTCCGCTAGTTGTAAAATGATAGGAGTTGGTTTTAATTCCCCCAAACCAAGTTGCTTATAAACATTATAAGGCAGTAAATTCACACTTGAACCTAGATCTAACAATGCTTGACCAATTTTTGAACTTCCTATAACACAAGCAATTGTTGGTGAACCGGGGTCTTTATATTTTGGTGGGGTAGTGCTTTGAATTATGGCACTGACCTGCTCAGTAAGAAAAGCTTTCTTTTGCACATTTAATTTCTTTTTAACCATACACAAATCTTTTAGAAACTTAGCATATGTAGGAATTTGTTGAATAGCATCCAACAAAGGGATATTAATCCTAACTTGCTTGAATATTTCTAAAATTTTAGATTGGTGTTTGTCTTTGTGCAGAGGAACCAATCTTTGAGGAAAATGAGCAGGTACAGGACATGAAATCTTTTCAGTTTCAGTTTCATTTTGTTCAAACTTACCATTTTCAGCCTTATTTTGTACAGGTTTAGAGACCTTACCAGCCTTGTCTGAACCTTAAGCTGGAATGTTCACCACCCTACCATTTCTCAAAGTAGTGATTGCCCTCACTTGCCTCACATTAGAACTTTCAACCGCTCATTGTGGTGGCTGACTTTGTGGATTGGGTTGAGGTTGTGCAGGAAGTTTTCCTTTCTCTTGAGAGCTCCATGCCGTAGTCATTTTTGTAAGTGTGCTCCGAATGTCGTTTATCGCTTGAGAGTTTTGATTGTTGATTGTTGCTTGACCTTGCATAAACTGCTGCAAGGTGTTTGAAAATTGTTATACCGTCTCTTCAAATCCCTTCTTTTGCACTGGAGGTGCTTGAATTGCGAGTTGAGAGGGTCCCGGAGCCAAAGCTGCTGGAGCTACTTGCTGGTCATTCCTCCACCCAAAATTTGGGTGGTTTCTCCATCCTGGATTGTAAGAATTAGAGTAAGGACCAGAATATGGTTTTTGTATCATATTTACAGCATTAGATTGGTCCAACAATACCTCTTTGAATGCGGGGATCGTGGGACACTCATTAGTTGAATGCCCATGATCCTCACATATGCTACACTTCTATGAATTTTTATAGACAGCATGCACTTCATTTACCTTTTTCAATTCCATAGCTTCCATTTTTCTAGACAACAAGGTTAATTTAGCACGCAAATCATCATCTTCTTTTAAAGTATATTTTCCATGACCAGACTCAACTTGCCTACACATATCATGCACATCAGTATGCACATCAGTTGTGTCCCAAGATTGAGCATTTTCAGCGAGGTAATCAAAATATTCAAATGTTTCCTCAGGCTCTTTGTCAAAAAATTCTCCATTACACATGGTTTGTACAAATTGGCGCATTTTAGGTGTCAAACTTTCATAAAAAAAACTTATCAAACGCCAATTTTCATAACCATGATGAGGATAAGCAATTAAAAGATCCTTGAACCTTTCCCAACTTTGATAAAAAGTTTCAGAATCTTTTTGGGTAAAGTTCATGATTTGTCTTTTAAGTGCATTTGTCCTATATATTGGAAAAAATTCCTTCAAAAATCCAGTTTGCATTTCCTGCCATGTGCCTATGGATCTAGGTCTTAATGCATTTAGCCACGTTTTAGCCTTATCTTTCAAGGAAAATGGAAACAACTTTAGTCTAATAACCTCCTCAGTGCATGTTCGGTCTATGAATGTAGAACAAACCTCTTCAAATTCTTTGATATGAAGGTACGGATTCTCAGAATCCATGCCATGAAAATGTGGAATTAATGGAATCATTCCAGGTTTGAAATTAAAGACATTTGCATTCAAAGGTAGGATATGCATGAGGGTGCGCTAGTTCTGACAGGTTGTAAATAATCTCTAAGTGTCCTATTCTGATTCACTACTTTCCGATCATGATTCTCATTTTCAGTCATGGTACTATTGGTGTCAGAAGATGACTCAAGAGAAAGTGATGCTGAGGTAAAAGATGCTTGTGATTCTGTCTTAACCAACCGACAAGTTTGGTCCCTAGTCCAACTAGTCATACAAACAAGAATAGAAAATAAAAGAATATGCAAGACAAACAAAACAAAAAAAAATAAAGTAAAATAAAATTAAGAAAAATGTCACCCAAGCTGTGAAGAGGTTCACAACGCTACAAACGTCTTCTCAACAATATGAGAATGCTTTGCTAAACACTAGTTGTCCCCAGCAACGGCGCCAAAAACTTGATCAGCTTTTAATTTTGACTTCCAAGCGTAGAAGCTGTCAAACTAATACAAGGGTAAATCTCAAGATCGAATTCACAGGGACAATAAAAATTTAGCAAACATTTCATATTCACAAGACAACATATTACCGTTTGTGGTGACAAGAAATTTTACAATGATAAGAAAACAGTAAACTAAATGAGCTAGCAATGAACAAAAAATATGAAATGAGAAATAAATTTCAAAACTTAACCGCTAACAATATTGACACCTAAATAGGGCTATTTACTAAGGGAGTATGGAGTGAATTATGGGTGAAATTGTTGGGAAGTTCAAGCACAAGTAAAGCTGAAAATAAAAGTGAATCTATTTTTCTAAAATTGCTAAGAATCGAGAGATTTAAAGAAAATGTGCGGAATTTGACTTAAACTTGTAAGAAGCAATTAAACAAACACTTGGGATGCAATTTTCGCCCACTAATTTGGTGATGCATTTACTTCTCTTTTCATCTTCTCTCAACCATTCTCTCATTCCTAGAAATCATGGTCGGATAATATAGCAATGAACCACAATTTTTATTCTAATAAAACTACTTGACAAAATATATGACAACCATAGAAAAGTGAAAGAAAACCATCAAAGTCATGTTACTGGTTCAAGTATCAATTGTGCCTTTACGTCTACAACTGATCTAAACCAAGAACAAAGAACTCTAATGATGAGATCTAAGATGGGTCTAGTCTTAAAGATCATTTGCAACTTCCAGATGGGTCAAGAAGATCAAGGAGACAATGCAAGGATTGATGCAATCCACTTGGGACAAGTTTAGCAAGAGCCCAACATTCAAGATGGGGCTTAAAGGATGAAGATCGAGTTTTAATTCATTTGATCAGCTACGAAAGAGGGCAACGACAAGACTTAAAGGCTTTGGGCTCTTGAAGGGTTTCAACTTATTTAATTCATTTAAAGAACTTATTTTATTAGTTTAGAATAATTGAGTTTATTATGAGAAGCACTTAAGGGGGCCTATGCAAGAGCATGTTGGGAAAGTTATTATTTTATTGAACTAGGGTTAGGGTTACTGTAGCCGAGTTACTGTAGCGCGGCACTGTAGCCGAGGCACTGTTCATCCGAGGGCACTTTTGGAAGATGGGGGTTTATTTTGGCTAGGGTTTCATTAGGTTTTGCTTTAAATACTTTATGTAGCCTCATTCTAATCAGTTTATGAAGTTTATGAAATTTGATGAATTTATTCATTGTGAATTGAGTTTTACTCCTCTTGTTCTTAATTGAACTTTTGAACTTATCAAAGGTAAATCACAACCTTTGTGGCGTTCCTCCTTTATAATCTGGGTTCTTGAGACGGGTTCTTCAACGGGTCTAGATTTTAATATAATCTAGGTTCTTGAAACGAGTTCTCATCGGGTCTAGGTTCTCCATCCATTGACTTGATTTTGGCTTTCTTGGGAAGTTTTTCAAATTGACTGTAGGTTCAAGGAATTTCATTCCCGCGGGTTCATATCATTTGGTATTCAGAGTAAGATTTCCAATCAGGTCTGATTCTATCTTTTAATTTTAGCATTCTTAAATTTAATTCTAGGGCTTCATTATTCTAGGGTTGCCAAAAAAAAAATAGAAACAAAAAGTAGGCTATCGAAATTCTTAGGGTTTTGGGTTTGGCTGAAATTTGCATCACTTAGGGTTTCAAAATTCTAGAGTTTCCTGCATCTCTAAGTTTGTCAATTGCTTGGAGTGTCGTTCCATTGATTATCTTCTACTTCATTGTCCATGCTTGTGTGTTTGAATTCAATTGCTTGGTTTTCACAATTGAATATTGTTGTTTGTGTTTAAATTAAAGAAAAGAAAATTCGAAAAAAAAAAAAAAAAAGAGAGAAGAAGAAGAAGAAAAGAAAAGGTAGCATATTCAAAGGTTGCTACATAGTTTCAAAAATGAGAAAGAAAGAAATTTGTTGATTGAACATTATCATCATAGGAGCTGATTACATTTTTCTGGTATAAATTACTCTTTCCCTCGTATAAATTCCTTGAGTCTCGTGTCACTTTATTCATTCCTTGTTTCTTTGATCTATATTACTGGTTGCAATAATACAAGGTTGTGTTGTCTTGATTTAGTTCAACTAGTTCTTAAAGAACTTGAGGGGGAAAACTCTTGAGGTAAAAGGCAAGAGAGTGTGAGATTATTATCGAGTAAAAAGCCAATTCAGAGTTACACACGAGTGGAGTGTCATTATTTGAGTGTAAACACGTAAGGGAGTGTGTGAGGTTTTCCACTAACATTCTTTTTGTGTAGCACATTATGATGTCTCATAGGAGTGACTCATCACCAAAAGAGATGGTAGATAACACATCTTTTGTGTTGCAAGTCATGCAACAACAGTTTGAGAAGTTGAACTTGGTGTTGGGTGAAGTGAGGGATAGGATGGATCATCAAGATGTGGTAATTAGAAATCTTCATGGCAGGAGAGATAGGAGGCGTCCCGAGTTTAGTGTTGAAAATGTGTATGAGAATGAAGAGTATGGTGATTCTCTTGTTACCAGGCATGCACTCAATACAAAAATTAAGATGGATGATATAGAGCAGCAGAGTGAGAATATTTTTCATACGAGATGCCACATCAACAACAAGGTATGTAGTATGATCATTAATTCGAGGAGTTGTATTAATTTGGCTAGCACTACTTTAGTTGAGAAATTGAATTTACGTACCTTGAAACACCCTAGACCATACATGTTGCACTGGTTGAGTGATTGTGGGGAGGTTAGGGTAAATAAGCAAGTGCTAGTTTCTTTTTCAATTGGGAAATACCAGGATATGGTGCTTTGTGATGTAGTGCCTATGCATGCTAGTCATATTTTGTTGGGGAAGTCATGGCAGTATGATAGGAAGGTGATCCATGATGGGTTAAGGAATATGTACAGTTTTGAAAAAGATGGAAAAACAATCAAACTTGCTCCTTTAACTCCAACACAGGTCCATGGGGATCAATTGAAGCTGAAAAGTGAGGTTGTTCAAAACAGAAAGAGTGAAAATGAGAGTAATCAAAAAAGAAAAAGTGAAAAGGAGATTGAGCAAACAAGCAAGAGTGAAAGTGAGAATGAGCTGAAAACCAAGAGTGAAGGTGAGAGTGAAAGTGAAAGTGAGATTGAGCTGAAAAGCAAGAGTGAAGATGAGATTGAGAAGAAAAGAAATAGTGAGACTGAAATGGAGAAAGAGAGAAAAATGAGAGAGAAAAAAGAAGAGGGTGAGACTAAGACCTCAAGCAAAAGAGAGAATGAGTTGAAAAATAATTGTGAGGTCGAGAGTACAAAAAAAGATGAAGAAAAAGAGAGTGACAGAAAAAAAAAGAGTGAAAAGAAAAAAGAGTGTGAAAGGGAAAAAAAGAGTGAAAAAGAAAAAGATAGTGGAAAGAAAAGAGAGTGTGAAGAAAGTGAGAGAAAAACAAAGAGAAAAGTGAGTTTTTATGCTAAGGCAAACTTTTATGCTAACGAATTTAACGACTCTTTACCAAGTGTTGTTGTTTCTTTGTTGCAGGGATATGAGGTCGTGTTTCCTAGTGGTGTATTTAGTGGATTGCCACCTATTAGGGAGATAGAGCACTACATTGATTTTGTGCCAGGTGCGACAATTCCTAACCGACCTTTCTTGGAAGAACATGAGTCCTTGACACACTTAAAGGGACAAGGTAAGTTGTTAACTAGAATGAGTGCTAAGTGGGGGGATTGTATTGAGACTTTTCCTCGTGTATTAAAATACACACAAGGTATGGAAAATTTTGTGGTTGATGCTTTAGCAAGAAGGTATGTCCTTATCTTCATTTTAGATGCAAAATTGTTGAGACTTGAATATGATAAGGAATTGCATGCTAATGATGATGACTTTGCTAGTGTGTATGGAACATGTGAGAAAACATCATTTGGTAAGTTCTATAAACTAGATTGGTACTTGTTTAGAAAGAATAAATTTTGTGTCCCTACTAGTTTTATGCATAAGTTGCTTGTGTGTGATGGACATGGTGGTTTGTTGGGTAACCTTAGTGTAAGGAAGACTTTTGTTGTGTTGCATGACTGTTTGTGGGAACATCATTTGCCATTTAAAGACGTGTTGTACGAACGTTTGTGGAAGTATCATTTGGCATTCATTGATGTATTGCATGAACATTTGTGGGAGTATCATTTGCCATTCATTTAGTTTGCATATTAGAGTGGTCATTTTGGTTCGAGGAAGACTTTAGATGTGCTTCATGAACATTTTTGGGACTATCATTTGCCATTAATTGAGTTTTCATATTGGAGTGGTCATTTTGGTTCGAGGAAGACTTTAGATGTGCTTCATGAACATTTGTGGGAGTATTGTTTACCATTCATTGAGTTTACATATTATTAGAGTGTTCATGCAACTACTAAATTTTCACAATTTGAAATTGTTTATGGACTTAATCCATTCACTCCTTTAGATTTAACATCTTTACCTGTTAATGACAAGAGTAGCTTGGATGGTCTTTTCCAAATTCTTGAACAAATTAATGAAAATGCATATCTAATGGATCTTCCAGGTAACTATCTTGTTTCTACTATTTTCAATGTTACTAACCATTTTCTCTTTAATCCAGGTGGAGATTCGTGGTCGAATCCTTTTGAAGAGAGGGGGAATGATGGGATCTAAGATGGGCCTAGTCTTAAAGATCATTTGCAACTTCCAGATAGGTCAAGAAGATCAAGGAGACAATGCAAGGATTGATGCAATCCACTTGGGACAAGTTTAGTAAGAGCCCAACATTCAAGATGGGGCTTGAAGGATGAAGATCCAGTTTTAATTCATTTGATCAGCTACGAAAGAGGGCAACGACAAGACTTAAAGGCTTTGGGCTCTTGAAGGGTTTCAACTTATTTAATTCATTTAAAGAACTTATTTTATTAGTTTAGAATAATTGAGTTTATTATGAGAAGCACTTAAGGGGGCCTATGTAAGGGCATGTTGGGAAATTTATTATTTTATTGAACTAGGGTTAGGGTTACTGTAGCCGAGTTACTGTAGTGCGGCACTATAGCCGAGGCACTATTCATCCGGGGGCACTTTTGGAAGATGGGGATTTATTTTGGCTAGGGTTTCATTAGGTTTTGCTTTAAATACTCTATGTAGCCTCATTCTAATCAGTTTATGAAGTTTATGAAATTTGATGAATTTATTCATTGTGAGTTGAGTTTTACTCATCTTGTTCTTAATTGAACTTTTGAACTTATCAAAGGTAAATCACAACCTTTGTGGCGTTCCTCCTTTATAATCTGGGTTCTTGAGACGGGTTCTTCAACGGGTTTAGATTTTAATATAATCTAGGTTCTTGAAACGAGTTCTCATCGGGTCTAGGTTCTCTATCCATTGGCTTGATTTTGGCTTTCTTGGAAAGTTTTTCAAATTGACTGTGGGTTCAAGGGATTTCATTCCCGCGGGTTCATATCATTTAATCTTTTCTAGATGCACATTGAAATATAATCCATCAAATTAACAATCAAAAGCACTAAATATCAATGAAAATCCAACCCAAATCAGTTATGGGTTACTCATTGAATTCCAAGCTAAAAATCTAGCCTATCATCTCTAGATTAACAAAATGTCCAAAAAGATTAAATTCAAACATCTTTAACTACTGCACTGAACGAAAATTGCAAAATAAAAATATTGTAATCTCAAAATCTACTGAAGCCCCAAAACTCAGAAGAAAAACCAGACGAAAATAAAGAAGCAAAAAGAACCAGAGGAAGAAATAAATCCCAAAAAAAATACGAGAGTCCCGCGCACGAAAAAATCCTTTCATTTTATACTGTCTAGCTCTCTGCGTTTCAGGTCTCCATTTCATGCGTTTTGCATCTATCCCTTAGCATCCCAGTTGCGTTTCATCTCAGCCCCGTGCCGTATGCGTTTCACGTCTCAGCCCCTGCGTTTTGAGTCAGCCCAGCATAGGTTCTGCGTTTCAGCTCTGCAGTGCGCGCCTTCATGCCGTTTTGCGTCTCCAGCCCCTGCGTTTTGACTCCAGTCCTCCTCTGCAGTGTGTTTCATCCTCAGCCCAGCACTTGGCGTGCGTGGGTTTGGCCACGTGAGTGCATCTGCGTTTCCCTTCTGCAGTGCGCTCTTCTCCAGCTCCTACAGTTCGCGTCTCCAGCTCCTGCTCGCGGTGAGGCCACGATCTAGCCTCTGCAGCGTGTGCCTTGCTTCACTTTTCTTTGCCTTGTGGTACATTTCCGAGTGCGTGAGTCTTTGTTCGTGCATGAGGCTCCTCAAGCCACGTTCCAGCCCCTGCGTTTTGCATCCTGCGTGGGTTGAGTTTCTTCTTTTATGTTGTTGTGCCAGTTGGGTATTTCCAAGAATACCCATGTGTTTTAATATTTTTCCCATAATGCCCTGCAACATAAATAAAATATGAGTAAAATTTTGGAGTATTAATTTTGGTGTGAACTAACTGCAATACAACTCCTTTCAAGTGCAAAATATCAAAATTTAATATTGAGTCAAGAACTAAAAATTACTACATAATTAAGTGCTTCATTCATATTTTGGTTAAACAAATCATTCACTTTAGCAGCTTAATCATGTAGTTTTTGACAGTTTATCAAGAGGTCAGGTGGTCCTTGGCCTTTCCTGCCCGTTGATTTGCACTGCGAGTGTGTGACTCACCCATGGTGGCTAACTTGGAGAGGTCGGGTAGTCCTTGACCTTTCTCGTCTATTGATTTTCATTGTGCTTTACTCTGTGGTGGGAGATAGAGCTCTTCTTGTACCAAAATTAAAAACCAAACAGGTTAGATTAAATCACAGTGTCGTACTCTGTGATTGAAATTCCCGTGCTAGTGAGGATTGGTCCCGAGTGAGCTGGTCCCAAAGGGGCTAATTCTGAGTATTTTGCAAGCACGGTGGTAGTGCATTAACGTGCATGACACTGTGCACTATGCCAACCTGTGTACTGCACCGTGCCCCGTGGCCACGGTGCACTTTTAATTATTTGTCCAACTCAGAAGTGTAAGTGCCCGAGCAGTGAGCTTTTATGCGATAGTGGTTCGGGTGCAGGGGCGAGGAGTTTAGTTAGTCCATTGCCTGGGCGAGAAAGATTCTATCTTTCCTTGCCCGCTCTCCGCCCATTTTTCATAAATGTATAAGTTAAGAAAATTGAGAATACTCATCTAGGAGGTTGTTATCCGTTCGTCCGATGATTTATCCAGTTTGTTGAGAAATCATCATTATCCCACATCTGGCTTAGAAGGTGATCATATCCCATAGAAGGCGCCAATTGTTGATCCCGTAAAAATCTCACAACATACCAGAAATGGAGAAAGAGTCATTCCCGGCCCGATTGGGTGATTTAGGCCTTGATCAGTTCTGTTAGGAGCCCTCGACTGGGTGCCAGTGTAGCCGTACGGTATCGGTACGTACATCCATGGCGATAAATAGATAATATAAGTGCAAAGAAGATAAAGAGAGGAACACAAATATTTATGTGGTTCGGCATAATGCCTACGTTCACAGGTGTTTGGGGAGGATAAATCCACTCCAATATTCTCGTTTACAGTCTCTCGTAATCTCTCATTCCTCACTTTACAAGTGTAATTCTAAATGTAAATCCACTGGAGAGAAAACCTTTGTTGGAGTTCCCTGTTATGAGGTTGTGGAATGAAGAAGGAAAAGGAAAAAAGCCTCTCGTAAAGAACTCTCTCCCTTTTATGGAGTGCCCAAATCCCATTTTCTCCGTAGAATATGCTGCATATGCCCTTTTTTCCCCATGTTTCTCGGCAGTTGTCCCTCACCTACTTCGGCCCCTTACCTGGGCCCACATGCTTCTTTCTTTCCTGCTTTTTACCCCCTAACACCAATTTTTCCAGTTCCTTGAATCGAGTACCCTCAACCATAGATGATTGCTCTAGGTTCTAGAAACTTTGGCTTTGATTCCAGAAAATGTTATGGACCTAATATGGATCTAATTGATTGTGATAAATTGTAATAGAATGAAGAACACGATCTGATTTTTCGAGGAAATCAGCACCTCCAAAAGAGCTAAAGCCTTGTATTCACATTTGTTGCCTTCCTTACAGATTCCTCTAACATTATAACGGAAAGATGAAACAGAATAGAAACAAAGTAAATGACTAGTAAGCCCTTCATGGGCTGGACTTAAATAAACAGACTCTACTACGACTAAAAAAACTTATTTGAAGTCCCGTTTGGATAGTGAGATGAGATGGTTTTAGATGAGATTTAGATAAAATATTGTTAGAATATTATTCTTTAATATAATTATTGTTTGAGATTTGAAAATTTTGAATTATTTTTTATTTTTTATTTGAAAATTTGTGAAAGTTATAAAAATTAGATGAGATAAAACTGTTTATGTATCCAAACGAGGCCTAAAAGGAATATGCCCATAACAATTAAACCCAACATCAAGTGTCAGCCCACAGTCCATGGCTCCATCCCATAACTCTTCTTCCTGCGAAATCTATCTTCTTCCCTCACGACACAGAGCTTCGAGGTTCTCAACACACATCTTCACTCTCTCAGATAAGAAAACTTTTAAGAGTTACATACGAAGAAAGCTAGGTCAAATGATATTTGAATGAACTATGATAATTTCGCTTTCGGTACTGTCAGTATCGAAGGTCTATTTATATAAGCCTAAAATCCCATACAAAATATTATAACCAATTTGCAAAATTCTTTTTATTATTATTATTATTATTATTATTATTTTGGTGTTCAAAACTCCAAGGGTGCTTTTCCAACCACTAATTTTCACATGCAGGAGTCTGCAATTCTGCAGCTTTACTAGTCATGAATCTCGCAATTGAGTTTTATTTTGGTTTCAGCAATGTGGGTGGGTGTTTTGATGTTGTCTGTATCTTGTTAATTGATTATCCTTGTGAACTCTGCCCTGTATTCCTGCAATCATTTTGATGAGTAGTGTCCATTTGTGCTCAGTTTTAAGAGTTTTTCTTGTTGACCAGCCTTTGAATTTGAGAAGTCTTTTAGATTTAAGGGGCAATAATCATGATTGTTAAAAAAAAAAAAGTGCTGGGCATGAAATGAGGATCTTGTAAAAGGTGCGGTTGGTTTACACCATCAATGAAAGATCAAACTTACTCCAATTAATACTTGCAAAAATGTTGAAGACAAAGTGGGAGACTAAGGCCTAGTTTGGTTTCACAAACTTTTCAAACCATTCCAACCAATCTCATCTCAACATTCAAACACAAACATTTTTTATTTTTCAATTTTCTACTTTTTCATCTAATCATTACCTAATTATTATAACTTTTCCAAATTTTAAATAAAAACACAAAATAATTCAACTTTTTTCAAATCTCAAAATAAAAATAATATTAAAAAATTATATGCTAACCCTCTTTAAACTTTATAATTTTTTTTATTAAACTTTTTTTCTCTCATTTTTCAAAATCCTATAAAAATCTTAACTCAAACAATTTCACTACTATTCACAAATTATCTCACTACTATTCACAGATTTATCATCTCATATGTATAACCAAATAAGGTCTAAAAATATATGCAGGTCTTATAATTGTATATAACTACGTAATCCTCTAGTTTTGTTTGGTTGCATATTCTTTTGTTGAGAACATTTGGAAGGCTAGAGAATGAGAAAACAAAAAGGAAATGAGAAAAATATGGTACCTAATTCAATTGGCCCGGGTGATTAATTGGCTGAAAGATCCTTGCAGTACACTATTATGCAGTTTTGAGCAACATTAAATAGTTTTATGCATATGTGGTTTATATATCTGTGGTTTTCTGAGTTAGTTTTGGGGGCTGGCCATTGAAGCTGGGTTTTACGCTTTTGCAAGAGAAGATATGCTATTTTTGTCAAAGCTTCTTTTTTATTCTTTTTTTTTGTTTTGCAGTGTTATATTTGTTCAGGCCTGGAAATATTTTTGCTATGGTGTTTTCCTTTTTTATAGTTATTAAATATTATTTTTCTTTGGAGTTTGCCCAAAATAATTTTGTCCTTGGAAGCTAGAATAACCTAGCTTAATCTGTTATTGACATATGTATATATTACTTACACTGAGCTTTTTCAAGCAAACTCACTGCACATATCATTATGCTGAAAGCTACATATCATGATGTTGAAAGCAAACTCATTGCACATATCATGATGCTGCAAACTCACTGCACATATCATGGTATTTTGTGATTATGGTTCTGATTTTGTGATGATGGTTATTATCTAAATTCTATTGTTTGTCTAAGAAAAGTCTTTCGCATGTTCATATAGCAAATGGAACATGATTGTGGGGCTCTACACTTATGGTTGGCCGGGGTCACAGTGGAAACTGGGCTGCTAGAGAAGTTGACAGTCTTGCAGACCAAGAGAAACCTATCCAGAATCCATGATTGTCAATAGCCTAGGACTCAGATTGGCCCTACTTTGTGGCATTGTAATATTGGTTGCCATTTTACCAAAACATCAAACTCTTCAAACTAAATTCATGTGTACTCAGATGCCAAGTTCTTGTTGTCCTAAAGAAATGAAAATTGTTTTTCACTCGGCATAATAATACTTTCTTTCATTGTGGATGTAAATATGGTTCAAATGTTGTTTGGTTGAGTTGGGAGCAAGGAAACGAACACTAGTTTGAACAGAGTCTGCATGCATATTCTAATTAACCACCAGTGACTCAGAGGCTCCTTCATGCTATGTGAGATCCATGAAAAAGAATTGATTTTGTGATCAAGTGTTGTTTGTAACTGATGCCTCTTGAATACTCAAGTGTACAAAATATGCTAATATGATATGAACCCATGGGAATAGAATCTCTGGAACCCACAATCAATTTGAAAACTCACCCAATAAAATCAAAAATCAAGTCAATGGATGGAGAATCTAGACCCGTTGAGAACTCGTTTCAAGAACCTAGATTATATTAAAATCTAGACCCGTTGAATAACTTGTCTCAAGAACCCAGATTACAATGAGGAACGCCACAAAGGTTGTGATTTACTTTTGATAAGTTCAAAAGTTCAATAAAAAACAAGAGGAGTAAACTCAACTCATAATGAAAATTCAATATTGTCTAATTTCATAAAACTCATTAAAATGAGACTATAAAGAGTATTTAAAGCAAAACCTAATTAAGACCCTAGCCAAAATAAATATCTATCTTTCAAAAATGCCCCTGAGTGAATAGTGTCGCATCTACAATACTACTACAGTACTCGACTACAGTAACTTCTTGAAACCCTAGTTCAACAAAATAATAACTTTCTCAACATGCCCTTGAATAAGCACCCCCTTAAGTTCTTCTTGTAATAGACCTAATTATTCTAAACTAATAAAATAAGTCATATAAATGAATTAAACAAGTTGAAAGCCTTCAAGTGCCTAAAGTCTTTAAGTCATGTTGTTGCCCTCTTCCATAGCTTGTATCAAATGAATCAAAACTGGATATTCATCCTTCAAGCTCATCTTGAATGTTGGGCAGACTCGTCCCAAGTGGATTGCACGAATCATTGTGTTGCCTCCTCGATCTTCTTGACTCTTGATCTTGTAATTGGCTCATCTGGAACTTGCAAATGATCTTTAAGACTAAGTCCATCTTGGTACCCATCATTCCCCCTCTCCTCAAAAGGATTTGACCTCGAATCTCCATTAAACACACTGCTAGGAAGGTTGGGTAGAGATTGTCGCACCTGATACAAAATCAATACAATGCTCTATCTCTCTAATAGGTGGCAATCCATTAAACACGCTGCTAGGAATCCTGACCTCATATCCCTGCAACAAAGAAACAACAACACTAGGCAAAGAGTAGTTAGATTCGTTAGTATAAAAGTTTGCCTTAGCATAAGAACTCACTTCTGTTTTTCTGTTTCTCTCTGCAATCTCTCTTTCTTTTTCCTCTCGTGGCTCCACTCTTTTTTCTTGACTCTCAGCCACCTCTCTATTTTCTTTTTCACTCTCTCATTCTCTTAATGTTTCGGCCTCATTTTCTTTTTTCCTCTCACTTTCTTTTTCCTTTTCACTCTCTTTTTTCTTTTCGCACTCCTGTTTTTCTAAATTCTCGGCCTCATAATTATTTTTCAACTCATTCTCACTTTTTCTTGAGGTTTCAGCCTCACCCTCATCTTTTTTCTCTCACATTTTTCTCTTTCTCTCCTTTTCGGCCTCACTATTTTTTTTTTTCAAAATCTCACATTCCCTCCTGCTTTTTAGCTCAATCTCACTTTCACTCTTGCTTTTTAACTCAATCCCTTTTTCACTTTTTTTTTTTTTTATCACTTTCACTTTCACTCTTTCTTTTTTGATCACTCTCATTTTCACTCTTTCTTTTTTGAGCAACCTCACTTTTCAGTTTCAGTTGGTCCATGGACCTGCGCTGAAGTTAAAGGAGCAAGTTTGATTTTTTTTTCCTTCCTTTTCAAAATTATACATGTTTCTTAACCTATCATGGATCACCTTCCTATCATACTGTCATGGCTTTCTCAACAAAATATAGCCAGCATACATAGACACTACATCACAATGCACCATATCCCTGTAATTCCCAATTGAAAAGGAAACTAGTATTTGTTTATTTACCCTAACCTCCCCACAATCACTTAACCACTACAACTTGTTTGGTCTAGGGTATTTTAAAGTAGGTAAATTCAATTTCTCCATTAAGGTAGTACTAGCCAAATTAATACAACTACTCCCATCAATAATCATACTACATACCTTGTTGTCGATGTGGCATCTAGTATGAAAAATGTTATCTCTTTGCTACTCTATTTCATCCATCTTAATTTGTGTATTGAGAGCATGCCTGGCAGCAAGAGACTCATCATACTCTACATTCTTACACTTATGTTCAATACTAGGCTTACGCCTCCTCCTATCTCTCCCACCTCATAGTTTTCTACACATTGCATCTTGTTGATCCATCATATCCCTCATTTCCCCCAACACCAAATTCAACATTTCAAATTGTTGTTGCATGGCATGCAACAGAAAGAATGAGTTATCTGTCATCCCCTTTGGTGATGAGTCACTCTTGTGAGACATCGTAATGCGTTGCACAAAGAGAATGTTAGTGGAAAACCTCACACACTCCCTTACGTGGTTATACTCGATTAATGGGACTCCATTCGTGTTTCATTCTTAATTGGATTTTTTCCGATAATAGCCTCACACTCTCTTGCTTTTTACCTCAATAGTTTTTACGGTCAAGTTCTTTAAGAACTAGTTGAACTAAATCAAGACAATACAATTTTGTATTATTCCAACTAGCAATAGGTTCAAGAAACAAGAACAAGAAACAATGAAGGAATAAAATAATACGAGACTCAAAGAATTTATACGAGGGAAATATTAATTATAAAACAAGATACCAACTAGAAAGATGTATTCAACCCCTTTGATGATAAAGCTTAATCAACAAATGTCTTTATTTCCTTTCTTTTCTTTCATTTTCCTTTCCTTTCTATTTATTTTTCCTCTTCTTTGCTCTAATTCAATCTCAAACAAAAATATTTAATTATGAAAATCAAGCAATTAAATTCAAATATACAAAAATTGACAATGAAGTAGATCAATGGAACGACACTCCAAGTAATCGACAAACTTAGAGATGCAAGAAACCCTAGAATTTTGAAACCCTAGGGAATGCAAATTTCAGCCAAACCAAAAACCCTAAGAATTTCGGCAGCCTACTTTTTGTTTTTGTTTTTTTTTTTTGTTTTTTGTTTTTGCAACCCTAGAATAATGAAGCCATATAATTAAATTTAAATATACAAGAATTAAAAGATAGAATCAGACCTGATCGAAAACTTTGCTCTGAATACCAAATGATATGAACCAGTACGAATGAAATCCCTTGAACCCACAATTAATTTGAAAACTCACCCAAGAAAGCCAAAAATCAAGTCGATGGATGGGGAATCTAGACCCGTTGAGAACTCGTTTCAAGAACCTAGATTATATTAAAATCTAGACCCGTTGAATAACTTGTTTCAAAAACCCAAATTACAAGTAGGAAGGCCACAAAGGTTGTGATTTACCTTTGATAAGTTCAAAAGTTCAATTAAGAAGAAGAGGAGTAAACTCAACTCATAATGAAAATTCAATATTGTCTAATTTCATAAAACTAATTAAAATGAGGCTATAAAGAGTATTTAAAGCAAAACCTAATTAAAACCCTAGTCAAAATAAATCTCCATCCTTTGAAAATGCCCCTGAGTGAATAGTGCCGCGTCTAAAGTACGGCTACAGTACTTGGCTTCAGTAACTTCTTGGAACCCTAGTTGAATAAAATAATAAATTTTCCAACATGCCATTGAATAGGTGCCCCTTTAAGTCATTCTCATAATAAACCTAATTATTCTAAGCTAATAAAATAAGTCCTTTAAATGAATTAAATAAGTTGAAAGCCTTCAAGTGCTCAAAGCCTTTAAGTCATGTTGTTGCCCTCTGCCATAGCTTGTATCAACTGAATCAAAACTGGATTTTCATCATTCAAGCTCATCTTGAATGTTGGGCTCTTGCTAGACTCATCCCATGTGGATTGCACCAATCATTGCATTGTCTCCTTGATTTTCTTGGCTCTTGACCTTGTAATTGGTCCATCTGGAACTTGCAAAGGATCTTTAAGACTAAGTTTATCTTGGTGCCCATCACAATACAATAATTTCCTCATTTACATCCAACTCCGATTTATATTTTATAACGACACAAGATTAATGTATTAAAAATAAACATGTTGATCAATTAGAAGTCGTCACGTGACGTCATATTAAAGATTAAAAAAGTTTGAAAATTAAAAATACCATGCATTTTGATGGGTCCACGAGTGCACTTCGAGTCGACTTTGTGCCATTAAGAAATTATCAAGAATTGGTTAAAAGGAGTTTTATTTCTTGTATATAATGGAAATCAAATTTTTCTAGTATGCATATATATATATATAATTAAAAAGATCGGATCGGTTGGGCCGGGCCGGAAAACCCGATGTTTCCAGAACCATTTTCGGACATTTGACATGCCTGCCTTCATTTATTAAACCATGTCAAATCTGGCACAATTCAATTCACAAACATGTTGTATAAATAAATTCTGAAGATAATTCTCTTAGTTATGAATTTAGGAGAATCAAATATACGTCGTCTATATTAGTAAGGTAAATTATACCATATAAGCACTCTATATTCAATTATCTTCCACACTATTTGACACCTCTTTTATTGTAATAAAAATTAATATTTTAATGTCAAAATACGGATGTGGTGTTGCTCTTATTTTATCATCTAATCTCAAATTACTAAATGACCCTCTTGAGTTTCCAGTTGTTTTCTAGATTGAATAGCCTTTCATTAGGCTTGCAAACGAACCGAGTCGAACCGAATTCGAACAAGGGTATGCGAGCTAGATAAGCATGTTTACTGTTCGAACTTGACTCGAACTCGAATAAGACTCAATATCCTTGATCGAACTTGGCTCGTTAACCATTAATATTATTTTAATATTGTTTGAATAAGACTCTAATTCTTATCTTTTGATTAATATAAAAATTTTATTTTTTAAAAAAATTCTTAACCATTTAGCTATTCAGCTAAAGGCATCGAGTATGGTGTCCCAACCATAGGCGTCAACAAACTGACACAAGGCTGCATCAGGTTTAAATATTCCCAAATCTAAACTTCTCAAGTCAGTATGGGAATTGGCCAACAAGTGTGATCTAAGCCGCAGCACACTGGCCCCATACCCATAACCAAAAGCACGATCCCTAATGCCATGGCCGACACTAGCTAAGGATGAAGGCGGACAAGTTCCTCCCTCGCAACCACCAAGTCAGACTCCAACATCTTCACCAGATGGGTCTTTTTCCTTCAGTCGGGCATCCTTATGGAGAAGCGTTTCGTTAAGCTTCCTCTGGTCTTTTTCTTGTATTCCTCATGCCGTTTGGTTAGCGCCTATAGAGCACCGCGTGCCTCAGAGAGGTCAAGATTAACTTGCCGCTTGCTCTCCTCCGAGGCTACCAACACCTCCCCGAGTTCATTGCAACGCCATTGAAAACTAGACAACTCCTGGCCGACAGAATTTAACTCATTTTGGAGGGCAGAGAGCTTAGAGTGAGCAAGACCCCACTTTGACTCTAACTCCCACTAGGCAAGGAAAAGTTGAGCTCTAGTGGAATCACTCTTTGACTCCAACAGTCCCAACGAGAAGTTGTCCCAGACCCTCACCTCCGTGGCACGATGAAGTTCATCACTAAGGTGAAAGGCCTCGTCATGAAGAATGTCCAAAGCACTTGCCAGAGAGTGTGTGTAGCTATCTGCTTGCTCGAGTAGGATCTCCAACTCTGCCTTCTCGCCCTTCCATCTCTCAAATTCCCTCTTGGCGTAGAAAGAAAAGACATGCCTGGAGCGAACTTCATCCTCCAAGTCAGCACAATCAGCCATGATCTAGAGAGGAATGGCGGCTTTTAAAATGGGCCAATCACTGCTTCCTAATCCGAAAGCTGCAAATGTTGCCCAGAGAGCTCCACAAGGAATAAAACGCTAGGAACTCTCGAGTGGTTAAATTTGAGTATTCTCCCCTAGCGGGTTTCAAAAGCAAGCGAAACACAATGCAAGAATAAAGAAGAACCCGCCATGCATGAGAATGAAGCTACCTAGGGGCTAGCCTAAGAAGATCAAGAACGTTGCATACTAGACGACAGAAAGGAAATCGCAAACCGTGGGTTAGGGCACAAACGAGAAGAGCAACCTTTTCAGCGAACTCTTCTTCATCGACATAGCCACGACGAGCAAGTTCCACGAGAATTAAGTCTGGGATCCCGTAGGTGTTGCGTAGATTCGTCAAGTCTATGGCAATGAGGGTGGAGTGCACCCAAAACCTTCGAAGTATGGGGCGTCTTTAGCAGAAGAAGACTACGGGATAGCGAGGGTTTGGGATGTGTTTCGTTGTGTCATGAGGATGACAAGGAAGCAGAGGGAAATGAAGAAATGAGGAAGATTAGGGTCGTGGATAAAGAAGTCAAGATAGTAAGGGCTCAAGAACGTAAAGAAGAAAGGAAGAAATCGGGAAGAAGATGAAAAATTAGAAAGAGTAGGGAAATGAAGAACATGTGATAAATGCAAATCATCATTACCTAACTAAACGACGTGTCACGTGACTGAAGGAGAATGTGGTGACGGTTACTGGGTAACGTACGCACGTTTCCCAAGTTTAAAATTCCCACCTCTTGATAGGTGGAAACAACGAGTACAGTAATAAATGGGCCAACAGGGTAGTCCATAGGTCGTCTAAAACTCCTAGTGGGTTAGTCTAGAGTCTCAAACGTTATCGATTGAGTAAAGCAAGATATTTACAATTCCTTCATTGGTGAATTCCCCATGCTTACATGAGAGAGGAATTAATGGGATAACTGAAGGAGTGAATAATGGTCTGGCCCAAATTAGGGGCACAAGACCCATCATCCATAAAGGATAACTACTCAAATGAGTCGTATAGCTTAACGCAGACTCAAGCCGCCTTGGTTATTAGAGAGGGATAAACGTCACGTTATGAATTTGAATAATGTGGTGATTAGGTAACTCCGATATATCAGGGATAAGCCTTCTAATGGCTGACCATTGTGCAAAGTTAATCAGTTTCTAGTACTCATCCAATATTCTCCATGCCTATATATAGGGGCAATAGGTAACTTTTGAATAATCTGATTAAGCATTCTTGAATTATTATCTCTCACTTATTGCTAACTTAAGCATCGAATGGATCACAGGCACACCGTACCGCCCACTTAAAGATTTGCAGGTTATGATTGGTGGAGGACACATCCTTTACAATGATAGAACTACCAATCAAAATACTTACCTCAATCCTTTCTCAAAATTTAATAAATTAAGTATCATAATTTAAACTATTTTACTATTATTTATAAATCATTTTATTACCATTAAGGAAACTCATCAAATAAAAGTCAATTGATTCCATATTTATTTTTGAGCTTTCAAAGGACATATACTTTTTGGTTCTTTTCGGTTCTCTTTTCACATTAGACAACTCTTTTTTTAATTATTAATACTCGAAGGCTTGTATTTTAAAATTTAAATGCACAGGAGAATCTTTTATCGCCTGGTTTGTTTTCACAAATTTTTTTAGTCATCTCATCCAATCTTATTTTATTTCATCTCAATATCTAAACATTATTTAAATGTAAATATTTTTTAATTTCAATTTTTTAAATTTTTTATCTACTTATTACTTAATCATTACAATTTTCATAAACTTCTAAACAAAATACAAAAAACAATTTAACTTTTTCAAATTTTAAAACAAAAATTATATTTTAGCCATTTTTTAACTTTATAATTTTTTTATTCAACTCTTTCTCTCTTATTTTCTAAAACTCTATAAAAATCTTAAATCAAACAATTTCATTACTATTCAAAAATTATCTCACCACTATTCACATATTTTTCATCTCATCTCATCTCACAATAAGAGACGTAAAGTTGAGAACACTTATCTGAGAGGAATTTATCTGCTCGTTCAGGGATGATTTCGTATATCAGAAAATTATCATTCTCTCACTTTCGATGTAGACAATTATCAGATCCCACACACACCAATTGTTAAGGTGTATTTTGTAACCATTGGGCCGAAAAAGGAGAGAGAAATTCCTGGCCCACGATGACAATTCAAGCCTTAATCGTTGTCATTTGGAGCTCGCAATGACGGTTTGAGACAATGATACGATGTTCGTACGTACGTCCATTGCAGTAAATAGAGAATAAATACAACAAATATAAATGGAGTGTGAGACACACAGATTTATGTAGTTCAACATAGGGCTTACGTCCATGGGTCTTTTGGATGGTAAATCTTATAAATAGAAATATTTTGTAGTTTTTCATGATCTCTTATAGCTCACTGTATAAATGAGGTCGTGACCCCTGTTGCCTAAATAAAATAATTAAACTGAAGCTTACCCATCTGGAGATTGAAGAAGCTCTTTCGTTAAGTTGTCAGAAGAAGTCCAAAAGATCCCCTCAATATCTAACCTCAAATCCCTTTTATTATGCCTTGTTAGTGGGGGTAAGAAAGTTGGCTTAATGTCACTTCATTTCTTTTTCTGTCACTTCATTTATGTTATTCTTACATCTTTTCCTTCCCTCAATTTTTATTCCCTCATTTTCTTTATTCTCTCCCTTTGACATCCTGATGCACACCTTCTGATGGATTGGACCTGGTTCATTTTGGGCTTAGAGTATTTTATTCCTTACAATATCCGTTTCATATATAAAAGTATAATACATATTAAACTTAGGGTGCTTGCTTGGGGGTGAATATTTGTCGTGCGAGTACTTTCCCTTTCTATCTTATTCACCAAAGATGTTGCGACTGATAGATGAGATAAGATTAATGAGATAAAATAATCATTATAACTTTTTTAAACTTTCACATAAAATATAATAAATAATTTAAAATTTTCAAATTTTAAAATAAAAATAATATTAAAAAAATATATTATAACAAAATTTTATTCAACTTTCAACTTTTATCTCATTTCATCTCATCTTATCTATATAATCATCTTATCTATATAATCGAGACCTAAAGATGTAATATTTTGTAAAAAAAAAAACATGTTCATGCATACAACAACTTTACATTAAAACTAGGTACAAATTAATAAAGGTATTTTATTTTTATTATAATTTTGTGTTACACTCACATTAAAGGCTTAATTAATATTTAGAAATTATTGTTTATTTTTACTATAATATTAGTGTAGTTTATAACTTAATTTATTCTAGCATAAGCTTGAAAACAGTTGAATGTGACTTAATTTCAATTTTTGTTTCCAAAACATAAATGTTTTTGTTTTTTTTTTTTTCAATTTTCAAATAATCTGTATAGAGAGAACCGGATGCTTGTACTTATGTTTAATTTGGTTATACAGATGAGATGAGATGATATGAAAAATCTGTAAATAGTAGTGAGATAATTTGTGAATAGTAGTGAAATGATTTGAGTTAAAATTTTTATGGAGTTTTGGGAAAGTAGAGATAAAAAGTTGAATAAAAAAAATACAAAGTTAAAAGAGGGTTAGAATATAAATTTTTAATATTATTTTTATTTTAGGATTTGAAAAAGTTGAATTATTTTTTGTGTTCTATTTGTAAGTTTGAGAAAATTGTAATGATTAGGTAATAATTAGATGAAAAAGTTGAAAAATTAAAATTTTGAAATTAAAAAATGTTTGTGCTTGAATGGTATTTGGATGTTGAAATGAGATGAGATGAAATGATTTGAAAAGTTTGTGAAACCAATCCATATCTTACCCTCCCACTAATAGACAAAGAAGTAAGACAAATTTTTCAAGAAAGATGTGGTTAGGGGTGTAACCGATCCGTTTCAGTCCGGTTTTGTACATTTTGAGTGGTATATGCTGGAGTTTAAGTCAATGCCGGGACTAAATTCACTTTTGTGACCGAGAAATTTCTAATTTTTTCAGTTTCGGTCTCGTCCGGTCCAGTTTTTTCGATTATATAGATTATCTATATTACTAATAATATGATGTTTACATATACTAAACTATTAGTATATTTATATTATAGTATAAGTACATTGTTTTATAATAATTAACGCAGCATATTAGAATAGTACTAAATTTAACTATAGTCTATATAAGTTCTAAACTTTTTATATGAATATATATGATCAAATGTATAAAAGTGTATTTACACTTTTATGCCAAAAATGTATTTATCTATATATATATATATATATATATTAAAAAGTAAGTTTATATTAATAAATAATAATTTAATATTAATGTTTATGTTTAGACTAAAATTTATATGTTATATAAAATCTTATATTAAAAATTATAATAGATTAATTTTTTATAATATCACATGTTATATTAATAAATAATAATTTAATATTAATGTTTATGTTTAGACTAAAATTTTTATGTTATATAAAATCTTATATTAAAAATTATAATAGATTAATTTTATATAATATCACATGTTATATTAATTACCAATTTAACATATAATATATATAATATAATATAAAAATGATATATAATATCAAGAATTATAAATATATATCGGTTTGATTTGATTTAAACCGATTTTCAAAATTTGAAAACAAGTACCGCATCGGTTTAGGATCGGTTTTGATTATTAAGAATCAGTACCGCACCTAATCGCTTACAAATTGGACCGAATCTACCGGTTCCATCCGATCCTATTCCATTGAACCAGTTTTTAAGTTTTTTTACACCCCTATATGTGGTGAAAAAGGCACATGAAAAGTTAGGAAACAAAAAATCAAAACCTGGCACTAGTTAAAAGCATAAAAAAAAAAAAAAAAACATAAATAATGATCTTGAGTTTTTCATCCTTGATTGTAATTTATTTAAAAAAAGCTAAATAAAGAGCATCATTTATAAAAGGTTTCGATATTAAGATGAAATGAAATAAGATGAAAAATTTGTACATAATAGTAAAATTATTTGTGAATAGTAATAAAATAATTGAGTTAAGATGTTTTATGTGTTTTGAAAATGATAGAGAAAAAATTGAATAAAAATATCATAAAGTTTAAATATCGTTAAAATATAATTTTTATTTTGAAATTTGAAAAGTTGAATTATTTTTGTGTTTTATTTAAAAGTTTAAAAAAGTTATAAATGGTTAGATAAAAACAATTAAAAACCTGAAATTGAAGAGCATGTATTTAATTAATATTTATATATTGAAATGAGATGTCGTGAAACTATCCCATCCTCCAAATGGGTACAAATTCTGGGGCCATTTTGCGGGCCAAGTGCCCGAGGACCTCCACCACGCTATACTTATGGGCAGTGTTTGTACTTTGTAGCCCAGCCCGCGTGCTTCAATTTCACAAGATAGAAAGGCATCGTTATCTCGTGACTCATCTGAGGTCAAACCCCCTCTCCCCCACCCACTCAAATCTACAGTTTTTTTTTTTTTAATCATTCAACTTTCATTCACTATAAATTATTACAAAGTTTGTCCTTTACGATATATTGTCATATAGAGTTTGGTACATCTTCCATCCAGAACTGCTCCTCATCATTCAAAATAGCTATTTTTGCCAAATTATGAACCACTTCATTACTTTCCATATGGCTAAAAACCACCTTCCAATTGCTGTGTTGACACCCTTAGTTGCTTAATATCTTCAACAATCTAACCCCCGAAGAGTCTTCCTCCTCATCTGACATCACAGCCTCAATCAACTCCTTTGCATCCCCTTCAAAAATCACATATTTTTTTCTTTTTTTTTTTCTTTTTTAAAAAAAATAGACAGGGTTACATGTCCAAGAGTGACCCCCCTCCCAAATTTATTAAATAGCCCTCACTCATGATAGAAGAATACCGTGGTTACAAAAGACAACCTTATTATTAAAGAATGACAACAAAAAACAAACAGGAAAAATACCAAATAAAGCTGACTAGCAGACTACGTGATGGAGATCCAAGATGTGGCGCCCCCGACCCCCATGTAGAGAAAACACGGGAATCGAGACGCCGGGATGATGCAACACGGTCACACATCCCAACGAAGTGCCAGTGTGTGTACATGCAACGGTGTACAAATAAAAACGCAGCGGTTAATCAAGTCTACTAAGTATCAGAATTTAAATACAAACTAAACATCAGTAAAGTTTTAAAAGCAGTTATACAGTCATCCAAAATAAAGTTAACACGTCCCAAAAATACAAAAGGGTAAAATAAATAACAAGCTAGTGATCCCAGATCACTCCTCGGGCGGAGCCGTCTCCTCAGGCTCACCCTCCTCCTCCTCATCTGCATCAAAATCTGCGTTACCACAGAATGGTACCGCAGGTAAGTATAACCCAAAAAAAATAATATCCTCAGGAATAAAAATGCATTAATGCCACCAACATGTATGCATATGAAGAAATATACATTTTCCTCAAAATATCATTTTCCCCGAAAATGATTAATTTTCCAACACACGCCAAAATCCCATTTGGCCCAAAAATAATCCGTAAAACATTTTCCCAGAAAATGAATTACACAAAATCCAACACACGCTATTTTCCCAGAAAATAGTCCATTTTTAATGTATGCACCATGATCTCCCCTATGGGTCATCCGCACACCCTGGCTTCGTAGCGATGCCCACTTTCGCACCCAACACGTTAGTGGGAAACATCCACTACACAACGAGCGATGCCTAGTTCCGCGCCCAGCGCGTACATAACCAAGCATCCTCTAGTCCCCGCCAGCAGAAGGACCACGGAGTCGGCACGAATCTCTCGTCCGATCCCATTGTCGCCCAGCGACAATCCAGGGGACGTTACTCAGTTTATTCCGCTCCCGAGTAACCAGAGGAGCTCCACCGAGATAATGCCCCATCTTGGCTTGGGGTTCGTGATACACACGCACCCAACAAATCATTCACATGAAAACCCAGTTTTCATAAACACATGAACATGAATGCAATACACGAAAACCCAGTTTTCCTTTACAAACATGAACATGCATGAAATAATGAAATGCACATGAACCAACCAATCCAAAATCCATCAACAACCAATAACCAATAACCAATCCAATCCAATCAAACCAACAACTCCAATCACAAATCCATCCGACCCCCGTACTCCTCGGACTCAGTCCGGCATGCCAAAAAATACAGTGAAATGGGTTAGTGTAAAAATACATAAAATTCATAAGAATTCTTTGGAGAAATACTTACAGAGCAATATGATAATTTCCGGAGGATCACGAAGCTGAAAAAGGCGACGTCTGAGCAACACCACAGTGTAAAATACACTGTGGCCGTGGGTCACAAATACCAACTTTCCAACGGAGACAAACGAATACCCCAAAATGATAGGGTAGGGCCTAGAGAGGTCGGTGAAGCCAATGGTGGTGGTGGTTTGCCGTGGATGACGGCGCAAATGGTGGTTCAAGGCCAAAAATGTACAAATCAGAAATGGACTTGGTGGGGCTTCACCGGTGACGGATCGGAGCCGGGGTTGGGTCCAATGGGTTGCCAAGAGGTCGGGGATGAAGTGGTAGGAAGATGGTGGCCAATGGTGGCGCGACGGCGGCGCGCGAAGGAGGTGAAGGCCGCGGCTTCAAGCCGTGCATGGAAGCTAACGGCGGCGAGTTAGGGGCTGAGGTTGGTGGGGGTTGATGACCGGCGGGAGGGGAAGCTACTGGGCTGGGCGGTGTAGGTCACGGCGGCGCGACGGCAGTGGGTTGGGGGTGGACGACGGAACGCACGGGAGAGAGGGAGAAGCAGCTCGTGCGGGAAGAAGGAGAAATAAGGAGGAAGAAAAAGAAAAGAAAGAAAAGAAAAGGAGGAAAAGAAAAATAGGAGAAAAGAAATGAGGTCCAATCCTCATAACTTGGGTAACAAAAATGATCCAACGGAAACGATTTTAAAACCATAAGTTAAATAAAATAATTTAAACGTAATGGTAAAGTCAAATTGAAATAATTAAATCACACAGTAATTAATTTAAATATTAAAAGCAATTTAAATGCATAACAATAAATAATATCAAGAAAGCACATAAAAATAATTTTCACCAAATTAAAAATCCTAAAAATAACCCAATTAAAATCCAGAAATTTTAAAACAAGAGAATAATTTTTTTGAATAACATAAAAATAATCCTTCAATAAAAATACACTAAAATACGGGGTGTTACACAAGAAGGGTCATTCTCATAATGCCACTAGGAGGGCTAGGCGTGCCGAAGCTAGGAGGGTGGCATTGGGGTGCATGCATGGCTCGGGTGATAGGTCTTTGGGCGCCTAAGACAATGTCAACTAGATGAGGATCAAGTTGTTAGCCAATTCCTTGATTTTAAGGGTTGGTTGGCAAATCCCTTGAATTTAGGGGAGGAGGCAAACCTCTTGATTTTAGGGGATTGGGCGGTTGCTAGAGAGTTGACCGAATATCTCCTTCAAATTTGGGAGATTATCTATTTGTTAATTTGTTTGAGTTTGTTTCCTTTATTTTAGGAATTGTAGGGATTGTTTCCTTAATTTTAGAATTTTGACTTGTTTTGGGATTGTGATTTCAAATTTCAAAATAAGTTGTTAGAGGAAAGAAGTGGGGGAAGGCTAGCCAAACCCTAGTACTATTTATTTTGGGTTTGCATTGTAATTGAGGTATTATGTTATTTTCAATAAAAGTGAAACTTTTACTTTTTTATCCTAATTTTTTTGAATTGAGTGCTAGCTCGAGTTAGTCTTAATTTTCACTTTCATACCAATAGGATCTTAGTGTTGCCTTGAGGTAACCCAAGATTCAATCACCCAACACGCCACAATTACTTGAGTGAGAGTGAGGCATCCATCATTGGTTCTTTCATTGAGAGTGTCCAACCCAAGGAGAGGAAGCCATGGTCGATTGACAACTAACTCATATGGACCAGATTGAGAACCTTGAAGCCGCTTTGGAGGCACAACACACCACCGCCAATGAAAGACTTGGAAGGTTGAGAGGTGCTCCACCAATTGGTGGATCAAAGGAGGAATGGAGATGGGAGGCGACATAGGAGAAGAGCCAAGAGACATCATAGTCTTGAGGGCTCCATGGGGTCTAGGAGAAGCCAACACCGGGAGAGGGTAGAGGACTCGGATTCATCCACTTAAGATTTCTCAAGCACTAATGAGGAATCAACTAGAGAAAGTGAAAGGGAAGAAGGGAACCGAGGTGAGAGGGGAGGTGCATGTAGGGGGGAGTTCTCAAACCAAAAATGGACTTTTCCAAATTCAATGGTAATGCCCCGAGCACTTGGGTTAGTAGAGCCAAGCAATACTTCGAGCACAATTACATGGAGAGCCATGCTAAAGTGTCCTATGCCGCCTACTTCCTTGAGGAGGAGGCCAACCAATGGTGGCAATGGATGAGGAAGACATATGGAGCTCAAAGGAGGGAGTTGAAATGGAGGAAGTTTGTCAATGAACTTTTGAGGAGGTTCAGGCCAACCGAGTATATGGACTACCATGAGACTCTCTCAAAGATCAAGCAAACTAGATCTCTAAGAGATTATCAAAAGGAGTTCGAATACTTGTCCACTAGAGCACATGGGTGGTTGGAGAAGGCCCTCATTGGGACCTTTGTGGCGGCTTGAAAAGTGAGTTGGCGGTGGAGGTAAAACTTAAGAAGTCAAAGACCTTGATGCAAGCCTTGGAGGTTGCAAAGATTAAGGAAGATCAACTCTAAGATTTGAGGAAGAATAGCCACTTGGAGGTGAGGAAACCACCCTAATGGTTTCCAAGTTTGATGCAAACCAAACTTTTAGCAAGGACTTCTCGCCGGGGAGGTCCTAGTGGAGGTGCATCAAATGGAACCAAACCATTAACCACGGGCGTTAAGAGGCTACCTTGAGAAGATATGCAGCGACGAGGAGAGGAGTTTTGTTTCAATTGCAATGAGAGGTTCACAATGGGCTACAAATGCAAAGCCAAGCAAATTTTTCTCATAGAGATAGAGTCAGAGGAAGAGGAAGACACAAGGGAGGAAGAGCAAGGGTGAGAAGAGCAAGAACAAGATGAGGCCGTGGGGGGAGATCCTCAAATTTCTATCCATGCATTGACAGGTATTGTGGAACGATGAGAACACAAGCTCATATTGACAAGATAGAGGTAACGGTTCTTTTTGATAATGGCTCATCCCTAAACTTCATCAACTCTAAAGTGGCCGAGAGCTTGGGGTTGCCTATGACTTCTATCACTCCATTCGAGGTCAATAGCGGGGAGAAGATGAGGTATAAAGAAGTATTTAAAAAAGTATGTTTGAAAATACAAGGCCTTGAAATTGTAGTGGATTTATATTCTTTGCCTATTGTGGGGTTGGACATTGTGTTGGGTTTGCAATGGCTAGAGGAGCTAGGGAAGATAGTATCAGACTATAGAAAAATGACTATAGAGTTTATGATGGTGGGCAAATGGGTGACCATTAGGATGAATGGAAGATGGGGATGTAAGGTCGTGGGGGGTAATGAGATGGAGAAGCTATTGAGACAAGGGGCAATGTTTTGCTATCACATTGGCCTCTCAACCGAGGGGCTTAAGTGAGGGACATGAAGTGGAAGATGGAGGCATGGAGAGGGATTTAAGGGCCGAGGTTCCTAATGACTTAAGGGAGTATGTGAGGAAGGGTGGCCAAGTGGCGAACGAAGCCTTGGTTCAATGGAGGGGGCTCTTAACCGAAGATGGTACATGGGAGAGTGTTCGGGTTCTCAAGGATCAATTCTCAAATTTGGACCCTGAGGACAAGGTCGGTCTTGAAAGGGGGGAGTATTGATGGAGATCCAAGAAGGGTCATTCGTAATGCCACTAGGAGGGCTAGGCATGCCAAGGCTAGGAGAGTGGCATTGGGGTGCATGCATGGCTCGGGCGATAGGTCATTGGGCACCCAAGACAAGGTTAACTAGAGGAGGTTCAAGTTGTTAGCTAATTCCTCGATTTTAAGGGTTGGTTGGAAAATCCCTTGAATTTAGGGGAGGAGGCAAACCTCTTGATTTTAGGGGATTGGGCGGTTGCTAGAGAGTTGACCGAATATCTCCTTCAAATTAGGGAGATTATCTATTTGTTAATTTGTTTGAGTTTGTTTCCTTTATTTTAGGAGTTGTTGGGATTGTTTCCTTAATTGTAGCAGTTTGACTTGTTTTGGGATTGTGATTTCAAATTTCAAAATAAGTTGTTAGAGGGAATAAGTGGGGGAAGGCTAGCCGAACCCTAGTACTATTTATTTCGAGTTTGTATTGTAATTGAGGTATTATGTTATTTTCAATAAAAGTGAAGCTTATGCTTTGTCATCCTAATTTTCGAAATTGAGTGCTAGCCAAGTTAGTCTTAATTTTCACCATAATACAAATCAAATCTTGGTGTTGCCTTGAGGTAACCCTAGATTCAATCACCCAACACGCCACAAACACTCGAGTGAGAGTGAGGCTTTTATTACTACGCTAAAGGACAATAATCAGATACGAGCCTCTACAACTTAAGAAAAGTCTAAATTACTATCCTTACCTTAAGCGCACATAAGGTAAAGAACATTTGTCAAGGCACAACAAACCTTTAATTCTATGCGAAAGAGAGTTATGAGCCCGAAGATCCATACACGAGTTATGAGCTCCTTCTTTGGCAAAATAATCAGCCACCATGTTACATTCTCGAAAAACATGGCAAATACGTGCATTAACACTTCGAAGAAGATGAACAACCTCTTCCCAGAAATCTCATAAATACCAAAAAGAACATTCCCCATGTTGAATTCATGAAACTACTATCAAAGTGTCTATCTCAACCATAATCCTCGACAGCCCCAAATCCTTACATAGTTTGAGACCATCCCTTAAAGTCCAAAATTTAGCAACAACACTAGTCTGGCATTGGTAGTGATGGGAAAAACCTGCAATTAAATCACCTCTATGATCACGAATCACACCTGATGGTCACCAAAATGGACATAGTCTTAAAGATCCTTTGCAAGTTCCAAATGGGTCAATTACATGGTCAAGAGCCAAGAAGATCAAGGAGCCAATGCAATGATTGATACAATCCACTTGGGATGAAGCTAGCAAGACTCCAATACTCAAGATGGACTTGAAAGATTAAGATCCTGTTTTGATTCATTTGATAAGCTATGGAAGATGGCAACAACATGACTTAAAGGCTTTGGACCTTTGAAGGCTTTCAATTTGTTTAATTCATTTAAATGACTTATTTTATTAGTTTAGAATTATTGGGTTTAATTATGAGAAGGACTTAAGGGGGGGCCTATTCAAGGGCATGTTGAAAAATTTATTATTTTTGTTAAACTAGGGTTTCAAAAGTACTGTAGCGTCGTACTGTAGCCGCGACATTGTTCGTCTAGGGACATTTTTGGAAGATGGAGATTTATTTTGGCTAGAGTTTGATTAGATTTTGCTTTAAATACTCTTTGTAGCCTCATGTTAAAGAGTTTTATGAAATTTGATGAATTTATTCATTGTGAGTTGAGTTTATCTCATCTTGTTCTTGATTGAACTTTTGAACTTATCAAAGGTAAATCACAACCTTTGTGGCATTCCTCCTTGTAATCTGGGTTTTTGAAACGAGTTCTCATCGAATCTAGATTCTCCATCCATTGACTTGATTTTGGTTTTCTTGTGGAGTTTTCAAATTGATTGTGGGTAGGGATTTCATTCCCGCGGGTTCATATCATTTGGCATTTAGACCAAGGTTTCCAATCAGGTTTGATTCTATCTTTTAATTTTTTGCATCCTGAAATTTATTTCTAGGGCATCATTGTTTTAGGGTTGCAAAAAACAAGAAAACAAAAAGTAGGCTGCCGAAATTCTTATGGTTTTTGGTTTTGCTGAAATTTACATCACCTAGGGTTTCAGAATTCTAGGGTTTCTTGCATCTCTTTGTCAATTGCTTGGAGTGCCATTCCATTGTTTCTCTTCTACTTCATTGTCAATTGTGTGCTTGAATTCAATTACTTGATTTTCACAATTGAATATTGTTGTTTGTGATTGAATTAGACAAAAGAAGAGAAAAGAAAAGAAAGGAAAAGAAAAGAATAAAAAATTCGAAAAAAAAAAGAATAGAAAATGTAGCATATTCAAAGGTTGTTACATAGTTACAATAAAGAGAAAGAATTACATTTGTTGATTGAACTTTATCATCAAAGTGGCTGAATACATTTTTCTAGTTGGTATCTTGGTTTATACTTACTCTTTCCCTCGTATAAATTCCTTGAGTCTCGTGTTATTTTATTCCTTCCATGTTTCTTGGATCTAATTACTAGTTGGGATAAAACAAGGTTGCATTGTCTTGATTGAGTTCAATTAGTTCTTTAAGAACTTGAGTGGGAAAACTCTTGAGGTAAAATGCAAGAGAGTGTGAGATTATTATCGAATAAAAAGCCAATTCAGAGTGAAACACGAGTGGAGTGTCATTATTTGAGTGTAATAGGGAGTGTGTGAGGTTTTCTTTTTTACCACTAAAATTCTTTTGTGCAGCACCTTATAATGTCTCACCGGAGTAGTTCATCACCAAAGGGGATGGTAGATAACTCATCATTTGTGTTGCAAGCCATACAACAACAATTTGACCATTTGAATTTGGTATTGGGTGAAGTGAGGGATATGATGCATCATCAAGAAGCAGTAATTAGAAATCTACATGGCAGGAGAGATAGGAGGAGAAGTGAGCCTTGTATTGAACATAAGTGTAAAAATGAAGAGTATGGTGAGTCTCTTGTTACCAGGCATGCACTCAATACACAAACTAAGATGGATGATATAGAGCAGCAGAACGAGAACATTTTTCATACTAGATGACACATCAACAACAAGATATGTAGTATGATTATTGATTTGAGGAGTTATATTAATTTGGCTAGCACTACTTTAGTTGAGAAATTGAATTTACCTATCTTGAAACACCCTAGACCATACAAGTTGCAGTGGTTGAGTGATTGTGTGGAGGTTAGGGTAAATAAACAAGTGCTAGTTACTTTTACAATTGGGAAATACCTGGATATGGTGCTTTGTGATGTAGTGCCTATGCGTGTTGACCATATTTTGTTGGGGAAGCCATGGCAGTTTGATAGGAAGGTGATCCATGATGAGTTAAGGAACATGTATAGTTTTGAAAATGATGGAAAAATAATCAAACATGCTCCTTTAACTCCAACATAGGTCCATGGGGACCAACTGAAACTGCAAAGTGAGGATGAGAATGAGAAAAAAAGAAATAGTAAGGCCGAAATGGAAAAAGAGAGGAAAATGAGAGAGAAAAAAAAAAGGTGAGACTGAGACCTCAAGAAAAAGAGAGAATGAGTTGAAAAATAATTGTGAGGTCAAGAGTACAAAAAAGATGAAGAAATAGAGAGTGACAAAAATAAAGAGAGTGAAAAGAAAAAAGAGTGTGAAAGAAAAAAAGAGAGTGAAAAAGAAAAAGAGAGCAGAAAGAAAAGAGAAGGTGAAAAAAGTGAGAGAGAAACAAAGAGAAAAGTGAATTTTTATGCTAAGGCAAGTCTTAATACTAACGAACTTGATGTATCTTTGCCTAGTATTGTTGTTTTTTTGTTGCAGGGATATTAGATCGTGTTTCCTAGTGGTGTGTTTAATGGATTGCCACCTATTAGGGAGATAGAGCACTATATTGATTTTGTGCCAGGTGCGACAATTTCTACCCGACCTTTCTTTGAAAAACATGAGTCATTGACACACTTGAAGAGACAAAGTAAGTTGTTGACTAGAATGCATGCTAAGTGGGAGGACTACATTGAGATTTTTCCTCATGTAGTCAAATACACACATGGTAAGGAAAATTTTGTGGTTGTTGCTTTACCAAGAAGGTATGTCATTGTCTTCATTTTTATATGCAAAATTATTGAGATTTTAATATGATGAAGAATTGCATGCTAATGAGGATGACTTTGCTAGTGTTTATGGAGTGTGTGAGAAGGCGTCGTTTGGTAAGTGCTATAGACTAGATTGGTATTTTTTTAGAGAGAATTAACTTTGTGAGCCTACCAGTGTTATGCATGAGATGCTAGTGCATGGATGTGGTTTGTTGGGTCATTATGGTGTAAAAAGGGTTTTAGACGTGTTGCATGAACGTTTGTGGGGGTATCATTTGCCATTTATTGACTTGTTGCATGAACGTTTGTGGAAGTATTATTTGTCATTGATTTACATGTTACATGAACGTTTGTGGGAGTATTGCTTGCCATTCATTGAGTTTACATATAATTGGAGTGATTATTTTAGTGTAAAGAAAATTTTTGACGTGTCACATAAACGTTTGTGGGAGTATCATTTGCCATACATCGACTTATTGCATGAACGTTTGCGGGACTATCATTTGCCTTTTATTGAGTTTGCATATAATTGGAGTGGTAATTTTGATGTCAAGAAAACTTTAAACATTTTGCATGAACATTTCTTTTGGTTTAAGATGAAGAGAGAAGATGTCAATCGCATTTATGGCAGGTGCATTATATGTAGAAAGGTCAAATTTAGGATTTTGCCACATGGGTTGTATACACCCTTACCCGTTCCTAATGAGTCATGGGTAGACATGTTTAGGGACTTTATTTCAAGGCTGCCTAGTACAAAAAGGGGTAGAGATTCTATTTTTGTGGTTGTAGATAGATTTAGTAAGATGATACATTTCATTCTATGCCATAAAACAGATGATGCCACAAACATAGCTGACTTATTTTTCAAGGAGATAGTGCGACTCCATGGTGTACTTAGGAGTATTGTTTATGATAGAGATGTTAAATTCCTTAGCTACTTTTGGAAGGTGTTGTGGGGGAACTTGGGTGGTACTAAGCTCTTATTTTTCACTATTTGTCATCTACAGACTAATGGTCAGACTGAAGAAGTTAATAGGGCTTTAACTCAGCTTTTACGCACCGTTGTTAATAAGAATTTAAAAACTTGGGAGGATTGTTTACCATTTATAGGGTTTGCATATATTAGAACCATACATACTACTACTTCATATTCTCCGTTTGAAATTGTTTATGGTTTTAATCCACTTACTCCTTTACCTTTGATGTTTTTGCTTGTTGATGATAGGAGTAACTTGGATGAACATTTTCAAATTCTTGAGAAAATTAATGAAAATGCATATAAAGTGGATCTTTCAGATAAGTATCATGTTTCTACTATTTTTAATACTACTAACTTTTTTCCCTTTGATCCAGGTGGAGAATCGAGGTTGAATCCTTTTGAGGAGAGGGGGAATAATGGGCACCAAAATGAACCTAGTCTTAAAGATCCTTTACAAGTTCCAGATGGGTCAATTACATGGTCAAGAGCTAAGAAGATCAATGAGGCAATGCAATGATTGATACAATCCACATGAGATGAAGCTAGCAAAACTCCAACACTCAAAATGGACTTGAAAGATCAAGATCCTATTTTGATTCATTTGATAAGCTATGGCTTTGGGCCCTTGAAGACTTTCAACTTGTTTAATTCATTTAAATGACTTATTTTATTAGTTTCGAATTATTGGGTTTAATTATGAGAATGACTTAAGGGAGGCCTATTCAAGGGCATATTGAAAAATTTATTATTTTTGTTGAACTAAGGTTTCAAGAAGTACTGTAGCGAACTAGGGTTTCAAAAGTACTGTATCCGAGTTACTGTAGCATCGTACTGTAGCTACGGCACTGTTCATCCAGGGGCATTTTTGGAAGATGGGGATTTATTTTGGCTAGATTTTGATTAGGTTTTACTTTAAATACTCTTTGTACCCTCATGTTAAGGAGTTTTACGTAATTTGATGAATTTATTCATTGTGAGTTGAATTTATCTTCTCTTGTTATTGATTGAACTTTTGAACTTATCAAAGGTAAATCACAACCTTTGTGGCGTTCCTCCTTATAATCTGGGTTCTTGAGACGGGTTCTTCAACGGGTCTAGATTTTAATATAATCTAGGTTCTTGAAACGAGTTCTCATCGGATCTAGATTCTCCATCCATTGACTTGATTTTGGCTTTATTGGAGAGTTTTCAAATTGATTATTGGTTCAAGGGATTTCATCCTCACGGGTTCATATCAGACCCCCCCCCCCCCCCAAACAGTTCAGGATTCCCCAACGAACAACCTTCTATATTTAACTTCCAATACCCACGATCTGAGAATTGCCAAGCAAAAGCTCTAGCTTTAATATACCTCGGCGTAATAATAGGGCATCTAATACTTCGCAGCATGTCATGGTCCCAAGAGGAACAAGACCTAAACTTCATCGGCACCAAGAAAAGATTCTTAATCTGAATTAAAATAGCCAACACAATATTCTCCCAAGAGACATTCTGATTCTCCACAGAAATCTTACATCGAAACACCCATAGACCCCAAATAATCAGGCTCGGGATAATTCCACGTACTATCCCCAATTGAGAAGAACTTTTGGCTTTTGACCACCAGAGTGAAGCACGATAAAAAATACTTTGCCCACTTCTATATCTAACCTCTAACTTCTTAGAGAAGAATTTCCAAGTTTTTTCAGCCATAAAACCAGTGCCAAGTAAGTGTTCTTTAGTTTCAATAGCATCTTTATCCATACAGCAATAACATCTAGATGCTAGAGAAATACCAAGTTTATTAATATTCCCATTGACACGCAGTGCATGATTCCAGAATTTCCAAATAATATAATAAACTTTGCTAGGGAGACCTCTAAACCAAGTCCATTTTGCCCAATGAGGTTGTGTCGAGATAAGTTTTAAAATATGCCATGTGCCCTTAGTTGAAAACTGATCATCAGACGAAGGAGCCCAAATGAAAATGTCTGGACCCTATTTTAGCCGCACATTTGCTTGTAAAATTTCATTACATAACTCTTCCCCAACCAAGGCTGTCAGGCGAGGAATACTCCAACCACCTTGAGAAAGCAAATCACAAATCTGAAGCAAAGGAGAATCAATCACTTGAATTCTATCAGCAAGCACACTAGATGGGAGCTAAGGTTCAAACCAAAAGTTTACTTTACCTTCCCTAATTTTTCATAAACCATGTCTAAAAAGCAACGACACTCTATCAATCACACTCCTCCAAAAAGAAGATCCACGAGAAGACCAAGAAGCTTTTAAAGGAGACATGTTCATCAAATCTCGGCTTTTAAAAAAATTTGTCCAAAGAGAATCATTCCCAAAACAACTTCCAAGCAAACTTTAACAAGAGCGAATCCTGCACTTCCTTAAGATATCTCACCCCCAAGCCACCTTCAAAAGTCGGTCTGCAAACTTTCCTCCAAGCAACTCAAGCTCTTTTTTTCCTCCCATCTTGGACCCCCATAAAAATTATGACAAAATCTTTTGAATATCTCTAAACACCATCTACAGAATTTTCAGCACAGAGAGACCATGAATCGGCATACTATTAAGGACATGCTTCAATAATACCAATCTTCCACCAGAAGAAAGAAGATTTATTTTCCCTTCAAAAAATTATATCTATTGTGCCAGTCTTCATACAGAAAACCATGGCTCTTTAGAGAGCCATACCCTTTGCCAAATCTACAGTTGTGTTGTCATATTTTCTCGCATTTGAATTTAAAGTATGATATAAATTTGATGCATAAATGTATTTGTCACTTAAACTTATTCTATTTACTTTCCCTGCAACATTATTACTGTACCGTTATTAATTTTTCTTTGAATTAAATATTAAAATAATTTATTAATATATTTTGATGACAGGATTTGAATTTTGAGAAGGAAGATTTGGTTTTGATTTTTTATAATTTTAATCCCTTATTTGGATTATGTATTAAAATTTACTATTTAATAATTATATGTTTAAAACACTTTCAAACATGTTATATTTATCTGGAAATAAATTAAAAAAATTATTTTTTGAAGTAGAAATGATGATTATTTGATTTTTTAAAAACTATGACCATATCCATAAAAATTTGAAAGTTGTATAGGTATTTTCGCCCATTAACAATATTTTTAAAATTTGAATTTAATGTATGATATAAATTTGATGCATAAATGTATGTCACTTAAACTTATTCTATTTACGTTCCCTACAACATTATTACTGTACCGTTATCAATTTTTCTTTGAATTAAATATTAAAATAATTTATTAATATATTTTGATGACAGGATTTGAATTTTGAGAAGGAAGATTTGGATTTGATTTTTTTATAATTACAATCCCTTGTTTGGATTATGTATTAAAGTTTATATTTGTATTTATATCAAACAAGATTTTACGTTTTTTTTTTTTTTTGAAATTCTGGATTTGATATCTTAAAATTAAAAGCCAGTTTTTTTCTATCCAAACTTAACCTATAGGATTGGTATGGTAGATAATTGGTCCCTGAATTCTAAAGTTGGATTTGTCACTCCTTAAATTTAAACCATTAATCTAAGAGTAATATTAGATACAGTTATAAGTTGTGCAAACTCTGTGTAGTCCTTTTAAAAAAGAATGAGACTTAATATTAAAAAATTAATTTTTTTTATGTAAATCTCATATTTACTCTTTCTTTTTTTTAAAAGGGGTGCGCGATATTTACATACTTTATCACTGCAAATATCATTTATATTAATCTAATCAACGTCTTTAACTCTATGAACCACTCATTAATAAATTTTTCTATAGAAAAATTTGAGGTCGTATTGAGTTCAAGGATTGTTATCCTAGGAGGAAGGGATTCTCCGTCCTCTTTTTACCCAAAAACAAATCTATAAAGTAAGGGAATATCAATTACTCTCGATTCTGTTCTTTAATTAATTAAATAGTATCAAGACTTCTTCGAGTATTGCTGCCGTGTGAGAAAAGATCAATTGCTCTCACAAATTGAATCAAATTAATTCGATTAATATGCAAGCTGCTCGAGAGATATTGAGGTTAAAAATATTACAAATACACTACTATTTTGTATTAATTTTGGATGATAATGCACCTATAATTATTTTACAATATATTTCATAATCAACCAATTTTAACATGTCACTTGATTAGAAATGAAATTCAATTTTACCACTAAAGAATTTACTATGCATCAACAATTATTCATTTTCACACTCCACACTTATAGTTTTTTTTATAAGATATGAAGATGTTTTTCGTAAGATATGAGAGTGTTTTTTATAAGGTGTGGGGGTGTAGAGTGATAATGTAACACCCCGGTCCTGCAGGGATCGAAGAGTTACTCCCTGTAACTTAAAACTCACAATTCATCAATGTATTTATAGACTCTAAAATATAAAGTCATCAGAATACTACAGAATCTCTCAATAAAATCCACCACTTCTCAGAAATCTTCTATGAGTAAACCACTATGCTTAAATAATCATCTCACCAATACTCCATAATCCTGATCCTTAGTTGGACTATTCAAAATCATCTGAAAAATATATGGAGATAAGGGGTGAGTTATCAACAACTCAGTAAGCAGAGAACATATACCAGTGTGTAAACATGAGCATTTACAGAAATCAGAATGCAGAACAAAACATTTTCATTTTCAGAGTGCGGAAGCAAAACGTGTTATCAAAATATCAGAGCAAAGATTTAGAAATAATTTCATTCAAAAATATTTTTTGGCATAGCATAAATGATCATCATCATCATCAGAACATCATATCAGAACAGAGGCCATGTATAACCCCTTTGGTAGGGTTGTGCATCTGCGAATAGCCAAGCAGAACAAAAATCACTCTGTCACCAAGGTGTGCACTCAAAACAGAGACCACTACTATAACCCGTGGCAAAGCCGTATCCACTATTATTACCCGTGGTTGGGCCGTATTCACTATTATTACTCGTGGTTGGGCTGTATCCACTATTGTAACCCGTGATTGGGCCGTATGTCACTATTATCACCTGTGGCAAGGCCGTAACTGAACAGAGTAGAAACATAATCAAATTTATAATTAGATAATCATGCCAAAGGTTTTCAGAAATCACGTTTTATCCAAACAGAGTACTGAACAAAATCTTCAGAACAGAACAAAATCATATCACAACATAATTTATTTACAACTTTCATATTCGCTCTCTTTTTCAAAGTTCAGAAACAGAATGTAAAAAATAAGCTCATGTCTACATCAGTCATGACAAAAAATACTTTCTTCTTAAACAGAATCTCATGAGTAATGCAGAACAAATAACTAAGATAGTTCAAATTTCTTTTCATAACAAAACATACATATTTTCCAAAAATAACCTCAGCTCATTTTATTTTAATGCAAAGTCTAGCATAGGAACCCCGCTTACCTGGACTTCTTAGCTT